>NC_085864.1:56066386-56083886 GCF_034702125.1 Engraulis encrasicolus
TTTGTCTCTTAATTCGTGAACGCTAGTTAATTTAAGTCTAATGTGCAATTTCAGTGGCTTTTTCTGTTAGGTCAATGTAAGATGCTTTCCATGATTAACGTTAATTATCACAGGGAAAGCAAGGACGTTGGATGTGTTGGGAAGATGTTGAGAAGCGAAAACTCTCTTGGAAGGAGATATGGGACATGGAAGCTTCCCGAACCAGCTTCCTCCTTCGAGCCACGTACGACGTCCTACCATCACCAGCGAACCTCAGCCAGTGGTACGGAGAGGATCCTACCTGCCACCTCTGTTCATCTCCTGCAAACCTGAAGCACATCATGGTCGGCTGCAAAACAAGCCTTGCACAGGGTCGTTACACCTGGCGGCACAATCAGGTTCTGAGGTGCCTGGCAGCTTCCCTGGAGAGTAGACGAATGTTCGTCAATTCCCTGCCTCCACTTCCCTCCCATCCTCCACCTACTGGGCAATTTGTCCGTGAAGGGGAGAAGCAACCAAGGATCCGCCCACCAAAAACAGAGCCCGGACAACTGGCAGCAGCACGAGACTGGAGACTCCTGGTAGACCTGGAGCAGAGGCTATGCTTCCCAGCGGAGATTGCCATGACCAACCTCAGGCCAGACCTTGTGCTGTGGTCCGCTTCAGTTCGAAGAGTCTACATCGTAGAGCTCACAGTGCCCTGGGAGGACAACCTTGGTGAGGCCTTCGAGCGGAAGAAGCTGCGGTATGCTGAGCTGGCAGCGGATGCTGAACAACAGGGCTGGAAGGCCATAGTCCTCCCTGTAGAGGTAGGCTGCAGAGGTTTTGTGGGCAGATCGGTGACCAGTCTCCTCAAGGACATGGGGATCAGAGGCCAAGCCCAACGCCAATCCATCAAAGCCCTGGCCAGGGCTGCTGAAAAAGCAAGTCAGTGGCTCTGGATAAGAAGGAGAGACAACACCTGGGCTCCAAGATGAGATGACACAAGGAGTGTGCAGTCTAGAAGGGGGTATGGTAGAGGGGGGCACACCTGGGACGCCAGGTGTTGCTGTTGAACCCCCCTCAGGTGTCGTGGGCCCATCAACGAAACACCATAGATGAGGGGGGGTGCCCACCTGACGACCCCAATGACACCCTTACCCCCTCCTACCCACCCTGTGATGACTATCATCCCCACCCACCTTTTTTAAGGTAAACAAGGACTGTAACACCTAGTCCCAGGTATGCGGTCAGGCACAAGCCTGGCTCAGGGAGGAGGACGTCCCTGCCATGCAGAGCCCAAGGCACTTATGGAAAATAACATCACGTCCTGTGTTTTTAAAACTGCATCCTTACGCTATGATGGACGCTAAGATATTGCAGGCTGTAACATAAACACGGAATTCATAAAGCTCTTGGTGAAATAGCAAGGCTATGACGTTCATACTGTTAAGGTTCAAATGTAAAAATAAACCATGTGTACATCTCTAGCGCTGATTTCCCAAGTAGTAGGCCTACTCTCCAGCATGATGCTGTCATGAAATGCCAATCACCTTATCCATGCTGGCCTATTTATAGCCTAATGACATGCATAGGCCCACCAGTGTCGATGTTGTTGTCAATAATATGAAGTCCACCACTTTGTTGTGTTGTCATCCAAATTGTCTGCCCTCTGAAATCAGTCACACACATCAGAGGCTACATGGTTACTGTTGCAAGGCACAAATGGTTACATTCGTCTGCAACATCATCTTTGAAGGTGCAATCAGCAGCATCCAGAATGAAAGAGTTGTAAAAGCAGTGATGATGAACCGATGCTCTGAAAGGTCTTTGCACACGCGCCTTTCAAAAGGCTTGAAAGTGCTTTTGGCGGGATGTGGGAGATGTAGTAGGCTACATCAAAACGCTCTGCCTCAAACCAGCTGTTCGGCTGAGTTGTTTTGACTATCGAGGACTGGACAATTTTCCCGCACTAAAGTGTCAAAGTGACGTACTTCCTGTTTGCTTGGCGCTGCAACATGTTGACTTGAAACAAGCTAGCACATAAACTGATTCAAAGTAGGCATACCTTCACATCAACTAGTGTTCGTATGTGCGTAGAAATGCGACAATGTTTGTCGAAAAGGCCTCTTAATTCAGTAGGCTATTTGATGTAGCCTTACAACAGACTATAGCCTTACTGTCTCGCTGAATCCTCGCCAGTGCACTAATCAACATCCAGGTCTCTGAAGTAGTTTCAGGTAAGGACGCTGTACTCTACATCGTAATCCCTACCTAGCGAAACGTGCATGTTGACACTTTGACAATTTGATGTGTTGTGACTGTGTTGCGACTGAATACGAAAACGAGCATAAGCAAATCAACAATAGCCTATGGAAGGTTAAAGGTTTCCTCCAAAAAACACCCAGCGCCTACGAAACACAACAGGGTTGTCAGAATATCTTCACAATAACGATAATGATGTCGCGACTTGGTGGTATAGGCTATTAGGCCTATAGCCTAATTTGGTATCTTATTCTTCACCAGAAGAGACAGTTAGGCTTACTTGCTACTTCTGAAATAGTGACGTTGTCACATTGTATCTTCGAGCATTATTTCTACTCAAGGCGATTTTGTGGATAGGCTTAGAACTGTACCCTGTGTACTTGAAAGGGAAAAAAAATGTAGGCTGCCATTTTCTGTGTATCGGCTGAGCGCATTGTTTTGCTGTACAGACACTGGTTTATGATGTACAGACATCAGTTTATGATGTTAGGCTACTGCAAAACTTGGCATAGCCGGCAGGTGGCAGCATCAGAGTAAAAGTTGGCTCATGTTTTTGTCTGTCAAGGCTATTTGGAGAAGCTTAAGACTCAAACTAGGCCTACTAATATTAACAGTATTAATCAGTAAAAATCCTTTGAAATTAATACTACTCTGAGGACAACACTTGTCCATTTTATTAAACTCTGTATGCAACTTTTCCAGCTCAACTTTGTTAGTTATACTCTAGTGTACACTCCATTAGGCATGTCACGTAGTGTATGTTGTATGTTTTGCAATGTAATGTTTTGTGTGTTGTACATTTTACACATTTAAATTGAATTCCATCACCAAACACAGGACCAAAGTATTAGATCTCACCTGAGCCACTCTGCTTTTAACCATAGCCACTGGGGCGCAGTATAAACCCCCTCAAGATCAGTGCAATTTGTAATCTGAGTTGACGGAGTGACGAAAATCCATAATACAAATCCAAAATACGCATGCAATGATCTTGGGAAGTGGACGTGGCACCCATGTATTAAACTGTTAGAAGTAGGACGCTAAAACTTGGGCTTTTTTTTCAGTTGGCATCAAAAGGTATCTATCTGTACATGGTAGGGATGCAAATTATCGATTAATTCATTAATCATTAGTTGATAGCCTTATCGATCGACTTACGATTAATTGATAAGCGGCGTTTTCCCCCCGAAATCCCAATGTTTCTTTTTTTTTTAAAACTAAATCTAAATTTTTTAAATTAAAATTCGAGATAAAATACCACATTTAAACTAATTCTATTTTAATTGTTTAATCCAAAGGTGATTTAAATATTCACACTATTCACACCCCTCTTCACACACAATCTTCACATGCTCATTTCACCTGAGTCTCTTGTCAGTTGAATTGGCGATTAATTGCGATTAATGTTTTTTAATCAATTAATTCATTGATTGATTAAAGTCGTTTGCATCCCTAGTACATGGGGAAGAAGGGGGGAAATGGAGAGGGTCACCTGGGGAGATTGTAGGCAATCATGTGAATTGACATGGAGTGACCCCGCCATGACCTGACAATGCCAGCATCAAGACAGCAACATGTTTGTTTAGCTGGTGCAATGGCATACCATCATTCCTAAAGTAGCGGAAAGATGAGATACCTAAATACCTCAAAGTAGTGTACTCAGGGGGGGCCCTCTTCATATCATGTAAGGTAAGCGTACCCATTAAGCCCATGTACCCTTTAAGCCCACTTTCAACTTTGAGGTCAATTTAAAGAAAGGGAAAAGGTGAATTTTGTTGTTCATCACCCTATCCAATTAAAGGGTTTAGTAACTGACAAAATGTTTTTTATTGCAAACAAATCACATTTTTTATCGTTGAGTAATCCCTGTCCAAGTGAATCCAGTCTCAGGACTACTGACAAGAAGTCGCCTCAAAACTTTGCTGTTTTGGGACATGTCAGAAATCATAGAATTTCAGCTAGTTTAAGTCAAATGTTTTGAAAATACTTTCATATTTAGTGAACTAAGAGGTAAATGTAATGATTTTTATATATAAACATCCAGTGTTCTGCCAAATTATAGCATTTCCCTTCAAGTAGAAAGATGTGTTTTATGAGCGAGCAAACGCTGATATTCTCTTGATACAACCACACACCATCTTTATCTTACTCTGTCGTAAGACTTAAGGTGGTTAGGTATGAATTCTAAGCATATTCCAGTTTGTTTGGCATTGATCTTGAAAGAAATGCATCATAAAATGTTTTGTGGAGCTGATTATTTCCATACAATAGCTTTTTGTATAGGCGGGCTTAATGGGTACTAGGTGGGCTTAAATGGTACAGCCCATTGAAATGCAAATGAACATATTGGACATGTAAACAGAAGATAAGATATAGAATTATATTTCACAATAGCCTACATTGTGCAGACGTGGCTGAAACAACAATGAAATCCACTTGGATGAAACGAAGCGAGAGAATTCAAGTTAACCTACAAGATACATCTGAGATGAAAAGATATGCTATTCAAAACACCACTTTGCGAAATGCCTGACACAAAATGTACCGTGCGTCTTGTAGCCTAGTAAGTTAGGTTAGCAGCATTATCTTACCTGTGCCATGCCACGAAGAAGAGGATGCAGCCGCGGTGCCCAGCCACCAATGAAGAAACGGTGCATAAATGTGCTTATTTTGCCAATGCAGAGGTTTGGTTTAAGTTCACAACTTTACTGAAGAAAATAAACACGGGATAAAAAAAATATATCGCAGGCAGAGTAAGTTCATGGCTGGAAGCAAGCAACAACTTTCTCTTCTTCTCCCAGTTTCTCGTACCGCCCGTTCCCGTTATGCCATCTAGTGGAGCAGAATACATTTGAATAAATCTATGATTTGAACACATCCACCGTGGCCAACCTAGCCTGATAACGCCAGGTACATATCCCGTTTAAAAAAATACAAGAACTACGTGTTTCTTTGGTATTTTATGGTCAAAGTTGTCTTCGTCTGCATATAATTCCTATGTACGAATGTGTACTTCTGCCGTCCAGCAAAATCGATTACGTAATATTGTGACGTCAATGCAAATGATGGATACTTAAAGAATCTCTGGTTATACTGTAGTAAACTCCAGCTCCCATGATGCACTGTGTGTATTGGTGATGAAGAGATGAAGAGACTCTCAGGGCGCGCTACTGTTTTGTGGAGATGACATGCCAAGTGTGTGTGTGTGTGTGTGTGCGTGTGGTGTGTGTGTGTGTGTGTGTGTGTGTGTGTGTGTCAGTGACGTGCGCTGGGATTTATGGCTGGTGAGGCAACTTTTTCAATATCAGATTTTCAAATAAATAATTGCCAAATAGGCCTACCGACAAGTTCCATATGTCATAGCAGCTTTCTTAACATAAGGTAGGCCTAAGTTACATATTTTGACATAAGCTTACTGCATTTCCGCAGAGAAAATGCTATTAGATCTCTCTCTCTCTCACACACACACACACACACACACACACACACACACACACACACACACACACACACACACACACACAGGATTCAAACAGTGGTCTCAGATAAGAGGAGGAGAGAGGAGATGAGAGGGGAGGAGAAGAGAGAGGAGAGGAGAAAGGAGGATGAGTGGAGAGGAGCTCAAGGAGAGGAGAGGAGAGGGAGAGGAGAAGAGAGAAGAGGAGAGGAGATGGGAAAAGAGGACAGGAGAGGAGATGGGAAAAGAGAGGAGAGGGGGAGAGGAAAGGAGAGGAGAGGGGGAGAGGAAAGGAGAGGAGAGGAGAGGAGAGGAGGGGAGGTGAGGGGAGGTGAGGGGAGAGTAGATGTGGGACAAAGGTGTGGCAGGAAGCGAATGTCAACGTAAACAGATATTACACGCTTCGATATGGTCACCAAATATTTTGGGACTGTCATTTCTGTTATGCCTACACCTTGGAATTAAATCAGAGTCTTGTAGTTACACGGGTATATTTGATTTACCTCAACGGTACCCTGTACCAGTAGCGGCCGGTGGATGGGAAAACAGGCAGGGCAGAAATGTTGGCGATCAAGTCCATAATAATAAAATCAATACTGTATCATTCACGAGTTGCATTGCGTGTGTAGGCAAGACAGGAGAGCGTTTACGCAGTGTTTGGTGTGTTAGTAAAACTCCACCTCCCGTGATACACCGCACTTATCAGGCATGCGCGTTATCTGTAACTTCAACTTCTGTTCTGAAGAAAGCTGTTTTTGACAGTTCTCTCCACGCAGCTAGTTCTCGCAGAGCGATTGCAGACATGTTAAGAAATTATAAGAAAAATGCTTTGTCCGCTTGCGGAGTAGGAGTTTGTGACAAGCAACACGACAAGAATATGCACTCCACGCAACCTATTCAATTCAGTCAGTCGTCCTCTTGCTGCCGGTTCAAATGTACCACAGAACCAAATGTTACCAATACCGGGAAAGGACGTGCCTATTTTCGAAAAGAGTAGCCATGGTTAAAACTTAAAAGGGGAATTGTGCATTCAGCCACTGAAGCTCACTATCCAACAGACTCGCTCCTGTTCTGCAATGCTAGGCTGGACCGTGCAGGTGTATTTTTTTTTAGCTAGCTTTCGGGGACACACAGCAGACAATACTGAGCATAAATGAAGCTGTCAACAGCATCCCACGCTCAATAAGCTCAGATATTTCATTAAATAACTTCCAGTTTCCCTATTTTACAAAGACTTGATTCATAATCCCTCGCGCTTTGTTTAAACTATGTAGTAAGCCCAACACAGCTTCTCAGAGAATGTCATCAGCTAGTCGGCTACGTGGGGGTAGCACTCAACTTTACAAACAGTTACCGGGCACATGAGAATCCGGTGCCCATCACAAAAGCTACCACACCGGACAGAATCACGGCGGATTCTCTGTCTCCCCACGGGTCTCACAAACACATGCTTCACACACATAGGAAATTGGTCTTACCTTCACTTTGGCGTTGTGCATGCTAACGTTACTTTAGCCGGTGCTGTTCATCCAAAGCCCCAAACGTCGCCCCAAACGTCCAAAGCAATTTGGCATTGAATATGAGTAGCCGCGAGGATTTGTGTTTCGTGAGGCTCCTTAGTCCTTAGTAAATTGTTAAGTCGTAAAATCCCATGCGAATGGTCTTCCACACATTCTCGCCGGTTGCAAACAAGACACAGGGGAAACAACGAATATTTTCTGCAGTGTTGTACCACTCACTTTGAAATGATGGGGTAGTTATTCTGACCGGTCACCTGAGTAGCAAACCCTTCAGCTCTGTCGGTCCTCCATTCTTTATCACATATTTTCCCCTTGGAAATCCAACTTTGAGAATGCTCTTAGTTTCGTTATGAAATCCACTTGTAGCAGTCAAAGTGACCAAGCTAGCCAACAACACCGACTGACTGTATTGTGAACTTCAGATTCGCTATGACGTAACTGTCCAGCAAGACTCAACACCAGAAGGAGTCTGCGGCCAGGCTACTGCTTGCCTCACCATTGTATCTTTCAGTGGGCGTTATGCCAAAGCGTCCAGAGTAAAGAAATGATTATCACACGTAGAAAATATTTTAAAAATATCAGGAAATGAGGGCACACCACACATACTTCTATTAAGTGTATAAAAACGTTTAATACAATATTACCAGGTTGCATTCACAGAACGAGCAACATGGCGCATGCGCACAAGCTTGTTAACGAGGGATTGCGCAATCCGGGGTGAGGCCAGTTCAGAGTTGCCCCAAATTCAGTGTATTCGGAGCAATTTGACATGAAATGGGCAAATATTACGATTTTGGCCACGGAAATGATTGAAAATGAGTGAAACTGTTTAAATACTGCTCAAATGGTAGTTATGGTGCAGATGCTCGAAAACAATAGCTGTTATTTTTACTATTATTCACATTAACTGCATCTCATCATTCTCATCTGGAGCTGGTGAGGCCGTGCCTCCCCTGCCGTATTGGAGTGCACGTGCCTGGTGTGAGTGTATGTTTGTGTGTATGTGTGTGTGTGTGTGTGTGTGTGTGCTCCTGTTATGTGGACATGAAATGCCAAGTGTGTGTGTGTGTGTGTGTGTGTGGTGTGTGTGAGTGTGTGTGTGTGTGGTGTGTGTGTGTGTGTGCTCCTGTTATGTGGACATGAAATGCCAAGTGTGTGTGTGTGGTGTGTGTGGGTTGCAGATAAGGATCACTGGAGGTAACAGAGTGTGTGTGTGTGTGTGTGTGTGTGTGTGGGTGTGCGTGTGCGTGTGCGTGCGTGTGTGTGTGTTTGCGTGTGTTATGGGATGTTGAATGGCCACTATGAATCACGCTGTTGCCATGGTAATGTCCATCATGCAAAGACATAAACACACACACACACACACACACACACACACACACACGCACGCACGCACACACACACACACACACACACACACACGTGCACGCACACACACACACACACACAGCACAACATTCAGTGATCTTTGGAGCATACCCTAATCTCATAAAAACAAAAACTGAAGTCAGTGATTTGGCATATCAGATTATATTGTCCTTTAATATCGGATACTGTCCCTTTTTGGAAATAAGATCATATTACACCTTCCTTTGAACTAAATCATTGAGTTTTACCGTTCTCCTGTACTTTCAACCGTTCTCTGAGTGTGGCAGTGGAAATTGTACCTCAATGATAACAGTTATCATTGAGTCCTATGAGATCAGCTGGCGGCTAACTGGTCTCATAGGACTCAATGTTAACTGCTAGCTTAGAGGTAAAATTTGAAGAAACGGTTGAAAGTACAGGAGAAAGGTAAAACTCAAGTATTTAACTCAAGGGGAGGTGTAATATCAGCTTGTTTCCAAAAATGGGACAGTATCACTTTAATATCAGATTACATTGTCTTTTAATATCAACAAGTTATTGTGCATGTGTGTGTGTGTGCATTTGTTTGGAAATTCAAAATAACACTTGAGGCGATCCGAACTTAAGCAACTTAATAACCAATTTGCATTCTAGGGTGACCAGACGCCCTAGCCTGGAAAACCAGCGCCAACTGCTGGACGGCAAAATCCATTTAGGCTGGTTTATTAGGCTACAGACGCCCCAGTTTAACCGGGACAGTCCCGGTTTAAAAATTTGGAGTTGTGTGTCCCAGGTCCTGAGCAAACTCTGTCAGGACACAAATATGTCCTGGTTTTGGCACTACATGTCTATCAGGGTAAATATACAGTATGGAAAAGATTACATGTTTACCTGCCACAACTAATGGCGGCCAGCGCTTAGAAAGTCTGAAGGAGTCAGTTGCGATTTGTTATTCCTCCCTCTAAAATTGAGTAGAATGCAGGAAATTGCATCTAAAAAAACTGGGTCAGGACCCCCAGATCCGCCCTCCAAATATTGTCCTCAAGTCAGACGCAAAGTGTCCTGGTTTCAGACTACAAAAATCTGGTCACCCAACACTAGGGTTGCCAACTGTCAATGAAAAAAATACGGGACATTTCATCGTGCCGGGGGTCTGGGGGTTGTCCCCCAGAAAAATTAGCATTTCTTAGATGTAATTTCTTGCATTTTAACGTCCTGTGTCCCGTTTCAGTTCAATACGGAACCCGTACTTTTATCTCTAAATACAGGACGATTCCGTATTTCAAGGGACGGTTGGCAACCCTACCCATCACTCTTGTGCAGGGCCGGATTAACGCACAGGCTAGATATGGCTGCAGCCTAGGGGCCCTCACTTGCCAGGGGCCCCCCTGACTGGACAAAAGTGAAAAATTGCAGAATTGTGACAATATGTGATATTGAAAAAACTCATCTGTCGTGTTGAGTGCAGTTGGTATACTTGGTACCCTTAATTCCTAGCTCCTAAGCATGACACTGTCTATGTACATCTTTCACGAAATTTGCCTTCCGGGGGCCCCAAAGCAGCCTGTAGCCTAGGGGCCCCAGGCCATCATAATCCGGCCCTGCTCTTGTGGGATTGTGGAGGGGGCCCCAGGCCATCTTAATCCGGCCCTGCTCTTGTGGGATTGTGGAGGCGTCGACTCGTCTCTTGCAAGAAGAGAAACCTCAGCAGGCGACTTCAGACATTGAGGAAGTGAAGTGTAGCCTATCACATGACACACACACACACACACACACGCACGCACACACACAAACACACACACACACAATGACTCAGTTCAAATCACAACCATCAGCTGCCGCGCCGCGAGCTTCCTCATTTTTGGTCGCTTTTTTGTCTTTCACAAGAGTGTATGTGTTGGTTAAAGCTTTCAGTGACACACACACACCGAAACACAACCTGCTGGGTGAGCGTGCGACGTGCGGACTGGCGGAGATTGACAGAATGAGGACAATCAAGTGTGCACACGGACACACACACACACACACACCTTTTTTTTTTTGGCAAGCCATAGCCTAGTGCTTCACAAAAAAGAAAAATAGAGAAAGGAAACAAGAAAGAATTAGAGTCAGAGAGAATTAAAACATGTGTAAGTAATTAGACTAAAAAGGAATAAACAACAACAACAACAACAACAATAATAATAATAATATTTAAAAAAAAAAAAAAACATTTCATTTAGAGCTGCTCAGCTGTTCCATTTCAGTAATCACTTCCGCAATTGGGCGCTGGTCATGTGACCACTGAAGGTCATATGACTAACGGGAAGCACAACAAGGAGGGGATCCCCAACGCGGCGCGGAGAGCGGAGCAGAGTGCACTGCAGGCCGAAAGTCAACCGAGTCAACCCCGAGCCAGCTGAGCAGCGCAGTGGAGGCCGAGTGAAGGACAACCAGCCGGGAGGGGAAATAGGACTTCGGACCACCGTTAGGTAACGCCAGAGACTGGACAATATATAATACTAAATAGCTAGCCAACTATCAGTAGAATCTCTGGTAACGCACAGAGTAAACACCAGTCAACTGGCCAAATGCTGGTGAATTTTTAGTTTGGCGTGTAGAAATGACCAACTTGGGCTACTAGACATTTTGATTAATTAGTGTGTGCTAGTAAGATTAAGATTTTGTCTGGTGAAGAAAATACCGGTAGTTAATTTAGAGCCCTGCGCACAGCACAGCTCGTGTTGTTCACGGAAGCAGACGGTTGTTGTTTAGTTTCCCCAGCGCTGTTTGTCTTCCCCGGTTTCAAGTCAAGTCAAGGCATGTCAAGGTTACTTTATTGTCAACAATCTATGTAACAGATTTAGCACAGAAGCTTCACGTTGCATTTGACCAGACTGTTGCTGTGTTCTCTCCCTAGCGCAATTGTCTTCCCTGTTGTAAAGACAGCTAGACGGAAGTAAGTGGCGATGAGAGGGCGCGTGGGGTTACTGCTTTGTGCGTGTGTGCTCGCGCTGTGGACGGACTGCGCGAGGGCCGACACCCCCGCCAACTGCTCCTTCGAAGACCTGCTGGGCACGTGGGTGTTCCAGGTGTCGGAGGGAGGCAAAGACAAGAGCGTCAACTGCTCAGAATCAGGTAACGCACACGCACACACTCTTTCTCTCTCTCTCTCTCTCTCTCTCTCTCTTTCTTTCTTTCTCTCTCTCCTCTCTCCTCTCTCTGTCTCTTTCTCTCTCTCTCTCTCTCTCTCGTCTCTCTCTCTCTCTCTCTCTCTCTCTCTCTCTCTCTCTCTCTCTCTCTCTCCTTTTTTCTGTGTGAGGTGTTTAGTCAGAGATTCTTAAAGTATAGAGATACCAGTGTAATAGGTTGCTATGGGCACCTAATATGACCAGGTTCCGGTCTGCCTAAAGGAGCGAGTCATAATGCTCCTAGCATTGAATAGAACAGTCCTCGGGTCTGCCTAAGTCTGCCTAAAGGGGGATTTCCCCCCACTCCCCCTTGCAATAATAGAACCCGGAAACAATGGGCCAATGGAACCTCTCTCTCTCTCCTCTTTGTTCTGTGTGAGGTGTTTAGTTGTGTTGGTGCTGGGCAGGTGAAGTGGCCTTAAGGGGGGTTTAGAGTCGCGCGTTCGCGGGGGTTCTGCACAGAGAATGAGCCACAGCGCCCCCCTGTGCAGCGACAAAACGACCCCTGGCTGCAGTACACGCATGTTTCTCCCAGGCTGAAATGTCCGTGAGCTGAGCTATGCTTGAAGACGGTGATTGGTCAATGCGCTTACGGCAGTCCGGGGGGAACTCAGCCCTGATAGGTCAGTTGTGTTCTATTCTTCTACCCTACCGCGGAGGTTTGAAGGAAAACGAAAAACACGATGCAGATGACTTGGCAGGAAATCACTGGAGTTTACTTGACAGGGAGAAGAGAAACTGTTTTTTATTTCAGTAGTACAACTTCCAAAAAATCAATTAGAAATATCCATAAAAGGCCATCATGGAAATGATATGTTTGTAGTGTGGTAGTAGCAAAGAAGCCTCTTTGTTCTTTTGTAGTGTGGCAGCTAGCTCATTAAAAAAGGGTTCGCTAATGTCCTGTAGAGTTTGAATGGGTTTGGCTGACAGTTGCTAAGCTAGCTGTTAATTAGATAGGCTATCTATTGTATTTAAAAATGGCTTTTGTTTCATTTAACCACCTCAACTGTAAAACATGAATAAAGAGAGACTCTTGTATGCTATCATCCATGTCTAATTACGCCACAACTTTTTAAATTAATAGCAAGAAGCCTCTTTGTTGATACAGTATATAGTACAAGTAGTGTGGCTAGCTAGCTTCTAAAACAGGGTTCGCTAATGTCCTGTAGAGTTTGAATGGGTTTTGCTAAGCTAGCTGTTAATATGGCCATTAGATGTATTGTATTTAAAACGGCTTTTGTTTGGCATTTTAACCACCTGAACTGTAAAACATGAATAAAGAGAGAATCTTGTATGCTATCATTCATGTCTAATTACGCCACAACTTTTTAAATTAATAGCAAGAAGCCTCTTTGTTAGTGGTAGAATTACGTTTCAGGTGGCTAGTCAACTAGCTTTGAGTTTGTAATGACTGATTTAGCTGGCTAGCTACTACTAGGCCCCAGGTGTGAATGGCCATTCATGCTGTCTATTGTCTTTTAAAATGGCGTTTGTCTTGCATTTAATCTCATGTAGTACTTGACCAAAAATAAACTGATGTTGTACCATCTAATTATGCCCCAACTTTTAGAAGTAGGCTACTAGTGGAATATTACGTTTTACATAGCCAGCTGATTAGCTTTGTGATTCATTCTAGGGACTGGGCTCAACTGAATGAGTTAGTTCGCCCCCTGTTGTCACGGAGGTGAATTGACGTCATTAAAATCTCCTCCTCCCTCCCCCCTTGTCCCACTCTTGAATTTTCGGCGGGAAAAAAAACACCACGCCCTTTCGCACGCATTCGCATGTAGGTCGACTATGAGGCAATACCCCCCGCTGACAGTACGTCTATGCTTTACCCCGCAATCGGCACCGCGTGACTATGCATCAGCCTTAACTCTAGTGCAGGCAGAGCAGGTGTGGGGACCCTTCATCATTCAGGGGCCCACTTCAAATTCCCCCAGGGGCCCTGAAAGTCCTCCAAGGGTCGTACTATGAACACAAAGCAGGATTTCCCCTTAAGTACTTTAGGCCTACATTGAATACCTCCACCCTCTCTACAGTATTGAATTGCAAATGTAATTTCCTTTAAGGATTCCTTTACAAAACATGCCATATTTCAAATGAAGCATAACTGCATAACATTAAAATGATGTCGGGGGCGGGTAAGACTGCTTCAGGAGTATCGTCCCCCCAGCCCCAGATCAAATGCACAAACCGCGTTTGAAGATCTGTCGGTTTCACTTCTCACTTCACACATCATAGACACACACACACACACACACACACACACACACACACACACACACCCCTACCTCCATGTGCACTGTAGTCTAGAGTGTGGGCCTAGTGTTGAGTGTGTGTCTTGATGCGCTCTGTGTGTGTGTGTGCGCAGGGGCGCCTGCAGACTTGACCAGTAAGGTACGCACCAACTCCCCCCCCCCAAAAAAAAAAAAAACACCGGAGAAATGACAGCGGACGATGACACCGGAGGAGAGAAAAAAACATAGGATTGGAGTATAGTCAGTATGTCTGGGGTGGTTTTCTTTATCAGTCGTCAATTTTTCTTATTACTTTAGGCTAGGAAACAAGGTAACTTGTTGACGTTGACAAGGTGTTGGCCTATGCGGTTTTGAAAACCTTTTGGCTACATTGGCGTTTCACTTCTTTGGGTGCAGCCATGCATACGCTTACTTTTTTAAACTGCGACATTGAACTGCAGCGACTTCCCCGACTAGAACTATGCTACTACGAAGGCCTGCATGCACTTGTGTTCTCTCTCGTGCATGGGAATGAAACAAGTAGGCTATGGCAGACGCCATATCATTAGATACAACTTTTCAAGCGTTAAACTTATTGACTCGGGTAGAAAGTTGGCGCAGAGGTGTCTGCTGCAGCATGATGAATGAAGTTCACGTCACAATGGCTGAGCTGGGACCATAAAAAGCCCGGGCACGTTGTGCAAGAAAAGGCAGAAAGCGACTACATCAGCCTGTTAACCCACCGGGGAGTGCACTGAATGTTAGTCCAGGCTGATAAGAAATGCGCAATAGAGACAGAGCACAAGAGAACCACCGACGCACTCGCACACAAATCGCAGAATGCTGTTCATGTCAGCAAACAGGAAAACGTGCGCAATAAGCATTAGAAAACACCCAAACTGCATGTCATCAAAACATGCAGAATTGCTTTAGAACTAATGCTTTCCCGAACATAATGTATTTGCGTAGCACACATAGCTAACCAGCTGTCAGTGCTGCCGTCCGAAGCTAGTAGGCTACAAAGCAAAGTTCCGTACCTCTCATAAAACCGTCTCTGTAAAGCCACAATACACAGAACGGTAACTAAAATACTTTAGGAAATATGACACCAGAAGCAAAGTACCCTATAATATTTGCCGCGGCGGGCTCAGTGATGAATGAAACAGCTTAGCCTACCTGTACTGCTACCATCCAATGCCTTCTTCCTAGCCCACATGACAACTGGATTTTGGCTACAATTGAAACTTGTCACTTTCAAGACATCAACTTCGGTTATTTGATTTTTCTGCCATCAGCGACGCCACGACATAGGATATGTGTTATTCCAAGATGGAAATGGAGAGCTGTCTTTGCAAACTAGAACTACGAGACTTAAATTTGCGGGCTATGTCTGACTGGAGGTAGCCGCTCAAGTTAGAATTCCGCTGATGGAACTAGAACTTGTTACTGTATCTTTTTTCAGGAGCGCACGAGTTTTACGCACAGAAGCAAAAAGCAGGCTATCTGCCTTTGTAAATTAATGGTGTCCAACCATAGTCTGAACTTTAATTTGCTTCATGCTGCTTCTTGTCATATAATATGCTGCATTGTGACAACATTCATAGAAGACACATTAGGCGTAATATTTATAAAAAAAAAAACAAAAAAAAACTTCCTCCACTGGTGAAGGTACGCACAGTGCGTACGGCCGTACGGCTCCAGGCGCCCTTGTGTGTGTGTGTGTTGAGTGTGTGCCTTGATGCGCTCTGTGGCTGTGGAAGAAATGTGTGGTGTCCTTCAGTGCTTACAGATGCTTTTGCTTACTGTAACTTTGAAAAACATGACATTTCAAAACTATTTTTTGAAAAGTGAATGCATGAAAGCCAAGCAAAAAAAATAATTTCCAAAAAAAGTCTTTTTTTGCATTTACAGTAGGCCAGCAAAAGTATCCGTTGCAATGCAGGACATGTTGGAAGTCTTTGACCCGTGTGTGTGTGTGTGTGTGTGTGTGTGTGTGTGTGTGTGTGTGTGTGTGTGTGTGTGTGTGGGTGTGTGTGTGTGTGCGCAGTAGACGCAGCAGTCAAGAGTGTATCTACAATACAGTACAATTGTACTTTATTACAATACCATAGAACTTTGGACTTGGCGAAGCGAACAGCCCTTCGGCTGCTCCGTCGGGCTGTTTAGAACGTTCCGTCTCATCCATTATTTCCCTTCATATCGGGACACCTTGTCGGCTGCTATTCCATACACACCACAGTGCTTTATTACAATACGATAGAACTTTATTACAATACAATAGTACTTTATTGTCAGTTTGCACTGAAATGTATTTTGCATCCCTGAGCAAGACTCATTGCATGTCTGGCACGGCATGTTTGTTGTAGGGTATTAATCATGTGTGTGTATATATGTGTGTGTGCGCACGTGCGTGTGTGTGTGTGTGTGTGTTGCAGGCGGGGGTGTGAAGATTCTATATGTGTCTCTTGTTCTCTGACTGTGGACGACGTGTGTGTGTGTGTGTTAGGGGTGGGCGGTATGGACGGTATACTATCGTAAAAGGTATTTTTTCCACCAAGGTATGGATTTTGGCCATACCGTTCTACCGTGATATAGCGCATTGCATCCTGCAGATGGCAGTATAGACAACGTTTTGAACATCCACCCGACTGACTGCCTCAAGTTGTAGCAATGTGGTTGTAGAAAACAGCAGCACAATAATTTCCTTTGAATAAGCTTCAAGTGTAAAATGTATGGTTAGTGTAGTGAACTATTGTTTGAAATGGTATGTGATGGAAACACATTTCGATTCTGGACTCCACAATTTAATGTATAGGGTACGAAATGCAAGCTAACTAGCTAACAGCCCAAGTCATTCATGTCTATGCTGGCGTCTGACAAAATAAATGTGCTTAATGTGCTAACATTGGTTGCCTTACATTTAACACATTGCGCCAGCCGTAACAGCTGTATGTTACTGTTCCCCGTTGAGATAATATCATTCATGATATCTGACTGGGTGTCAGTAACTAAAATGACTGTTCACTGTTTAAAATGTGGCGTTAGCGATTTCGCTAACGTTAGCACGCTAACCGCTGGTGCAGTGAAAGCTGCCATTGCCATTCAAATGCATTGGTTCTGCAATGCATTGCTAGCTGCCTCATGTCAAAGTTCGTTTTTCTTAACTTAAACAATAACAGCTTAAACCATTAGGCTTGGCATAATCACAGATGCAAGCACACATTTCAAAATTACCATAAACAACTCCAGAAATAGAAAAAAAGGTGTAATGAACGATGTATTGGATACAAACCACGTTCAGTTATATTTACTCTCAATGTGTTCAGTTTGACACCCCTCCCTCCCTTTTCCCCCTCTCTACCGTAGTTTAACCCCTTCGACACTTGGTGAAATTGACAGTGTTCTATTGGGTAGCATTGCATTGCATTGCAAAATGCATTTTACATAGGCAAGTTTTTGTTTTTTTTAATGTAATGGCAAGAATTCACACATACAGTATATGAAAGGACTTTGTGTCATTTCCAAAAATCAAATGCAAATGTT
>NC_085864.1:56094665-56107165 GCF_034702125.1 Engraulis encrasicolus
GTGTGTGTGTGTGTGTGTGTGTGTGTATGTATCTCAACACCTTCACTTTAGCCCTTTGTAACCAGATGGGGTATACTAAGAAGCCGGTTCAGGAGTAAAACAGGTTAAGGTAAGAGGTAAATCACCTAATAGTCCTCCAGGATCTTCTATTAGATGATTTACCTCTTAGCTGAGTTGTGTACGTATCTCAACACCTTCACGTTAACCCTTTGTAAGCCATTGAGTTGTGCAGCTGTGCTGTATTGGCCGTGTGTGTTCCATGTCACCTGTTGAACTGCCGACAGTAACCGGCTGAGTTGTGTACGTATCTGAAACACTTTTGCTTTAACACCTTCACTCTGACCCTTCGTAACCAGAGGGCCGATACTAAGAAGCTGGTTCAGGAGTAAAGCAGGTTAAGATAAGAAGTAAATCACCTAATAGTCCTCCAGGCTCTTCTATTAGATGATTTACCTCTTAGCTTAACCCTATCCAGACCGGGCTTTTTTGGCATTCCTGGGACCGGGGGGGGGCTCTTTTGACCCCCCCCCCCTCATAACTTAGGAACCGAATGACGTATGACCACCAAACTTGAAGGGGATGATCTTCAGCCAAAGATCTATGAATAACATCAGTTTGGTGTCATTATTGGATATTATGATGTCATTATGACGTCATTTCCTGATTTTATTGCCCAAAATGTCACCTTAATGTATTTTCCATTTAACTTGGGTAATGCACATCCATTTTGGTTATTATGTGCATCAGACCACTTCAAATGTTCACAAGGGTGTCTGAAGCTCATGAAAATGTAAAAAAAATATGAAAAGTGATGATGATGAGGCTTAGATTAGTGATTTTTGGTCAGGCGTACCTGTCAGAAAACCATTGCCATGGCAACAACACAAATGATAAACCTAATCTTTTGGTATCACATTGTAGCCAACTTCATTCTAGGAAAAGTCACAAAGTTTCGTAGTCATAGCTTTAGTCATTCAGGAGTTATACAACATCAAAGTTGGTGCGGGCACTTTTAGCCCCCCCCCCGGTCTGGATAGGGTTAACCTGCTTTACTCCTGAATCAGCTGCTTAGTATAGGGACCTGTTGTAGTTGTGTAGTTGTGTAGTATTGGGCCTGTGTGTTGTAACCTGTTGTAGTTGTGTAGCTGTGTTGCATTGTATTGTGTGTTGTAACCTGTTGTAGTTGTGTAGCTGTGTTGTGTTGTATTGGGCCTGTGTGTTATATATCCAGTTATAGTTGTGTAGCTGTGTTGTGTTGGGCCTGTGTTTTGTTGTTACCTGTTGTAGTTGTGTAGCTGTGTTGTGTTGTATTGTGTGTTATATATCCAGTTGTGTAGCTGTGTTGCATTGGGCCTGTGTGTTGTTGTTACCTGTTGTAGTTGTGTAGTTGTGTTGTATTGGGTCTGTATGTTGTTGTAGCCTGTTGAAGTTTTGTAGCTGTGTTGTATTGTGTGTTATACGTATGTTACCAGTTATAGTTGTGTAGCTGTGTTGTAGTTGTGTAGTTGTGTAGTATTGGGCCTGTGTGTTGTAACCTGTTGTAGTTGTGTAGTTGTATAGCTGTGTTGTGTATTATATCCAGTTGTAGTTGTGTAGCTGTGTTGCATTGTGTGTTATACGTATGTTACCAGTTATAGTTGTGTAGCTGTGTTGTATTGGGCCTGTTATATATCCAGTTCAGTTTAACTGTGTTGTGTAGCTGTGTTGTATTGGGCATGTGTGTCGTTGTAGCCTGCTGAAGTTGTGTAGCTGTGTTGTGTGTTATATATCCTGTTGAGTTGTGTAGCTGTGTTGTGTTGTATTGGGCCTGTGTGTTATATCGTGTTGTAGTTGTGTAGCTGTGTTGTGTTGTATTGGGCCTGTGTGTTGTAACGTGTTATAGTTGTGTATAGCTGTGTTGTATTGTGTGTTATAGGTATGTCACCTGTTGTAGTTGTGTAGCTGTGTTGTATTGTATTGGGCCTGTGTGTTATAGGTATGTCACCTGTTGTAGTTGTGTAGCTGTGTTGCATTGGGCCTGTGTGTTGTAACATGTTGTAGTTGTGTAGTTGTGTTGCATTGGGCCTGTGTGTTGTAACATGTTGTAGTTGTGTAGCTGTGTTGTTATAACCTGTTGTAGCTGTGTAGTTGTGTTGTATTGTATTGTGTGTTATATATCCAGTTGTGTAGCTGTGTTGTATTGGGCTTGTGTGTTATATAACCTGTTGTACTTGTGTAGCTGTGTTGCATTGCATTGTGTAAATACGTATGCCACCTGTTGTAGTTGTGTAGCTGTGTTGTATTGGGTCTGTATGTTGTTGTAGCCTGTTGAAGTTTTGTAGCTGTGTTGTATTGTGTGTTATACGTATGTTACCAGTTATAGTTGTGTAGCTGTGTTGTATTGGGCCTGTGTTTTGTTGTTACCAGTTGTAGTTGTGTAGTTGTGTTGTATTGGGCTTGTGTGTCGTGACTGTTTATAAACATCCTTGGTGGGCACCGCAGAGGCTCCTGGAGGGCTACCTGGCGCCCGCAGGCACAATGTTGGCAGTACGCATTATAGGGCTACGGCACCTATCGAGCGGGGGAGCTGTGTTGTGTATTGGAGCTGTGTGTTAACTGTAGCTGTTGTATTGGGCAGTGTTGATGTCCTATTGGAGCTGTGTTGTGTTGGACCTGTGTGTTAACTGGAGCTGTGGTGTGTATTGGACCTGTGTGTTAACTGGAGCTGTTGTATTGGACCTGTGTGTTAACTGGAGCTGTTGTATTGGACCTGTGTGTTAACTGAAGCTGTTGTATTGGACAGTGTTGATGTGGTATTGGAGCTGTGTGTGCGTCGGGGTGATGTGATTTGTGATGTGATTTTTCTGACACATTCTGTTGTATTGGACAGTGTTGATGTCCTATTGTAGCTGTGTTGTGTATTGGACCTGTGTGTTAACTGTAGCTGTGTTGTGTATTGGACCTGTGTGTTGACTGTGGCTGTTGTATTGGACAGTGTTGATGTCCTATTGTAGCTGTGTTGTGTATTGGACCTGTGTGTTGACTTTAGCTGTGTTGTGTATTGGACCTGTGTGTTAACTGTAGCTGTGTTGTGTATTGGACCTGTGTGTTGACTGCAGCTGTGTTGTGTATTGGACCTGTGTGTTAACTGTAGCTGTGTTGTGTATTGGACCTGTGTGTTAACTGTAGCTGTTGTATTGGACCTGTGTGTTAACTGGAGCTGTTGTATTGGACCTGTGTGTTAACTGTAGCTGTTGTATTGGACCTGTGTGTTAACTGTAGCTGTTGTATTGGACCTGTGTGTTAACTGTAGCTGTTGTATTGGAGCTGTGTGTTAACTGTAGCTGTAGTATTGGACCTGTGTGTTAACTGTAGCTGTAGTATTGGACAGTGTTGATGTGGTATTGGACCTGTGTGTTGACTGTAGCTGTTGTAATGGACAGTGTTGATGTGGAATTGGACCTGTGTGTTCACTGTAGCTGTTGTGTTGGACAGTGTTGATGTGGTATTCGCAGCTGTGTGTGCGTCGGGGTGATGTGATTTGATTATTCCTTGCTGGTGTTCTTTAACACATTGAGCTGATGTGGAGCTGGCTGGGGATAGGCCTATTACTCCATTGGGCTGCTTCAATGTTGTCTTGGAGCTGTGTGTGTGTGTGTGTGTGTGTGTGTGTGTGTGTGTGTGTGTGTGTGTGTGTGTGTGTGTGTGTGTGTGTGTGTGTGTGTGTGTGTGTGTGTGTGTGTGTGTGCTTGCGTGCTTAAGAGTGGCTGGATAACATATGACTTAATGGATGTGTGCTGTCTCTGCATGTGTGTATAGCAGCAGCAATGCAGTGTGTGTGTGCGTGCGTGTGTGCGCGTGTACGGGAGTGTGTGTGTGTGTGTGTGTGTGTGTGTGTGTGCGTGCGTGTGTGCGCGAGTGCGTGCGCGATGTGTCCGCATGTGTCTGCATGTGTGTGCATGTGTCCGGATGAACATGTGCACGTTTGTGTGAGTGCATCAGTTTACAGTGTGTGTGTGTGTGTGTGTGTGTGTGTGTGTGTGTGTGTGTGTGTGTGTGTGTGTGTGTGTGTGTTTGTGTGTGTGTGTGAGTGCATCAGTTTACTCAAAAGGAAACTCAGCGCGCTCAAAATACCAAAATACCAAAATACCATCTTGACGTCATGCGCCCTTTTGGCTTTCAACAAACTTGGGCTTCCATGCCGTTTAATGCTGTGATGTACACACACACACACACACACACACACACATATACAAAAACACACACACACACACACACACACACACACACACACACACACACACACACACACGCGCGCGCGCACGCACGCACACACACACACACACACCGTCCTACAGTACATGTGGTTCATTTGCCAGAGAGACAGACAGCGTTTTTCGTAGTGTGTTTCCTCGTTTGTAGTCGTGGTTTATCCCTGTGTGTGTGTGTGTGTGTGTGTGTGTGTGTGTGTGTGTGTGTGTGTGTGCGTGAGTGTTTGTGTGTGTGCGTGCCGTGTTTTTCAGTTCCTAGTGTGTAGTCGTGGTCACTGCTGAGAGAGAGGTGGTACACGAACAGTAAATGTCATGAGTGTGTGTGTGTGTTTTGTGTTTGCGATTTTGTGTGTCTGTGAACAATGAGCGAAGGTGTGTGTGTGTGTGTGTGTGTGTGTGTGTGTGTGTGTGTGTGTGTGTGTGTGTGTGCGTGTGTGCGTGTGCTTGCATGTGCTTGTGTGCGCTTTTGTGCATGCGTGTGTGTGTGTGTGTGTGTGTGTGTTTGTGCGTGACTGCGTTCTCTGTTTCTAATTGTGTGTTCCTGAGTTTAATGTGGATATGAGAGTATCAGAGTGACGCATCCCCTCTCCTCTCCTCTCCATGTGTGTGTGTGCGCATATGTGAGTGTGTGTGTGCGCATTTGTGTGTTTGTGTGCGTGAGTGCATTCTCGTTCCCTCTACTTTCTGTCAGTGGAATTTCCCGTTGCTGTGGGCTAGCCCCCCAGCACACACACACACACACACACACGCACACACACACACACACACTCACACACACACACACACACACACACACACACACACACACACACACACACACACACACACACACACACACACACACACACACACACACACAAACACACACACACACAAACACACACACACACACACACACACACACACACACACACACACACACACCACGACACAGCAGTCTGCAGCATGATATTAGCATACATGGCCATTACTTATGACTAAACTCTTCAACATATTTATTAACTATTCATGCACATGCGTGACTGCATTTATGGATGTGATGTATGTTTAATGCAATTCAATAGGGTTTGTGACACAGCATTTTTTTACATATATTTATGCGGTATCAATGGATATGAATAGTGGAGGATAGTGGGGGCAGCCGTGGCCTAGTGGTTAGAGAGTTGCTCTTTCAATCTGGGGGTTGCCGGTTCGAATCCCCCCTGACCTCTCCCTACATCTCCATCCATGGCTGAAGTGCCCTTGAGCAAGGCCCCTAACCTCCCAATGCTCCAGGGACTGTAACCAATATCCTGAAAAATAATAGTTGTAAGTCGCTTTGAATAAATGAAAGCGTCAGCTAAGTGCAATGTAATGTAATGTATGAACTTAGATATGTGCTGTACGTTGCGAATTCATAATAAACCCATGAATAGATGAATATACTGTAGGCTATGATTTGAATGTGTTATAATAGATAGGTGGTGTTGGTGTTTAGCACCAGGCTGCTATTTTTAGCCATGACTTAGCTCATCTTTAGCTCTCTGTAGCTCCTCTGCATTATCTGCCATGATGGGTATAAAATGTCACCACTAGCGCTAACCTGTAGGTAGCTACAGCACATGTTGAGGCCTCCACATAGCCAGAGCTACTAGCTTTAGCAATGACTTAGCTGATATTCAGGTCTCATAATGGGTATGAATAGATTATATAGGCTACTGTATGCTTTGAATGCATTGTAACAGTGACGTGCAGTGAAGGGTATGGTAGGGTAGGCAGTAAATATAGAATATATATATATTTATATATATATATATTAACGGTGGGTTCGGTCCTCCCCCAGAAAAAAATGTATTTCTTAGATGCAATTTCCTGCATTTTAACCAAATCTGGAGAGTCACTATCAGCTAAAAACTTTTACAAAAGACTAAAAACTTTGAACAAATAGTCCCCTTTCATGCAGATCTGAAATGTAACGTGTGTGTGTGTGTGTGTGTGTGTGTGTGTGTGTGTGTGTGTGTGTGTGTGTGTGTGTGTGTGTGTGTGTGTGTGTGTGTGTGTGTGTGTGTGTGTGTGTGTGAGAGAGAGAGGGGGGCCTTATGCCACAAGGTATGGTTTGAATAGGCAAATAGGCCTATTCACATAAACATGTTGATATGGTCTTTAATGTGCATTAGTAGGCCTATGTTTCTCTAAATACTGTAAATATAAAGTAGGCTATAAGATGCCATCAGTGCTTAACCACCACAGCTCTAATAACTAAATAAGTAAATAGGCTACACTATTTAGACATTTGGACATTGTCAGTAGACCTAAATCTGAAACAATAAGTGAAAACATAATTTCAATTTCTTGAAAAGGCCAGCTACACTTATTTGTTTTGCCAAATTGCCAAATTAGCTCCAGGACCCATACTTTGTACACCTTTAAGGACCTGTAGGCCTACATTTTACAATAATAATTTAGAAAGCTACAACATTTTGGGGGAAAAGCTTTAACTTTTGGCTTTAGCAGTTGATTTTGTTGCTCTTCTGTTCTGTTTATTCTGTTGCAAATGCCAGGGTGTTTCACATGGATGGAGGGTGGCACAGTGTAGCCTACTTTTGAAGATAAAATGTCTAGTCCACCAACTGTGAATCACACCATAGCATGTGAGGGGGAAACGATTTACATTTAGCAATAAACCAACCTAGGTAACAGCTCCTGCTTCACTGCCGCGTTTTGTGCTGATAATCAAACACTCACAGACAAGAAGGAAAGTAGGCAAGGGGGCGGATTGCTTGCAAACATGACCCGTGCATTCAGACAGTATCGAGTAAACCAACGAAACCACTTCTGAGACTCATTCTTGTGCGTGATAGTATTCTCAAACACTTCAGCTACGGATGTGCAAGGTGTTTCAAATTAAGTCAATTTGTGAGTGCGGAAGCACTCCGAGAAACCATCCCCAGTCAATCGTCCTGTTCCACGTTGATCTCGACTCGCACACCGCGCACTTCAAAAGAACGCAGCTGCACTTGCTAACAGGCTCCACACAACTCACGCATTGCGTAGTCATCATCATAATAAATTAGGGAAATGGAGTCATGTCGTACGCTCAAAAAACAATCTCGCGTCCATAATAACACACACACGGTCTATTCATGTCCACCACCGCACAACCAATCTTCAATGTCAACACCCTGACAAACGGTGACAACAAAAGGCACCACGAAAAAACTTGAGCATGTTCATGTTAAAAGGCTACCCGCAGCATAATAATTAGATGAATCTTACCTTAAAGCAGAATCACAAGTAGGCTGTGTTTTTCATGCAAGCTAGTTCCATTAAAAGCCCGGGGTGGTTGACATGATGAAGACATTTTGTCCAGTGCAAACTACTTGAAGCTGCTACCCATCTGATGTTGAATATTTCCACAATGCAGCGATTGCAAACGGCTCAGCTGTCTGTCACTTGAACCGTCTTTCTTGCTACTTCTCGGCATTTTTTTTAAATAATAAAAACAAAAAGCCAAAGACTGCCATGTTTTCTTTCCGATACGGCTAGAGATTTGAACAAGCCTTGCCTTGCTAGTTGTTGCTATCATAGCTGCCTGTAGGGCAGAAATTGGCTACTACCTGAATTGTAACAATTTTTCATTTTGGGCGCTGTGATTGGCTCACATACTCCCGCCACAGAGTAAAGGCTCTGCTTTTAGTCCCATTGACAAGCTATGTGACAACTTAATACGCATGCGCAAACTTCTACATTGACAGCATTGAAGGCAGGGTAGGCAGAGGAAAAGCGAGCCTTACCGGGCTGCCTGGCTGGCATTCGAAAGCTCTGCTTTCAGCCTGTCTCTGCTACCAGCCGGGACTGCGCGTTGCCACGGCAACCTGCCCAAGCCTGAGCGCTTTGCTTCGTGCGATTACTTAGGTTTTTGATCGTTGTCCTGTGTATACTGTACTTTAAACAGCTCATAATTTATGCTGAATCAATGTTATTGTTGTGTAGGCCTATGTGAACTCTGAAGAATATTTTTTTAAACACGTGTTAGTTTTTATTTTTAAGACATTTATCCCAGGGTAGGCACTGCCTACCCTGCCTACCCTGACCGCACGTCTCTGCATTGTAATATATATCTGCTGTATGTTTTGAATGCGTAATAAGCTCATATGCAATATAGTCTTGTGCGTGAAAGCTTACTAGAAAATTGGCCTCCACACTGGCTTTTTAACTGTTTGAGTTTCTGGGGATAGGTAAGCGATTAGAGTGTCAGACTTGTAGCCCAAAGGTTGCCGTCTCGACTCCCGACCCGCCAGGTTGGTGGGGGGAGTAATCAACCAGTGCTCTCCCCCATCCTCCTCCATGACTGAGGTACCCTGAGCATGGTACCGTCCCGCCGCACTGCTCCCTTGGGGCGCCATTGGGGGCTGCCCCCTTGCACGGGTGAGGCATAAATGCAATTTCGTTGTATTGCGTGTGCAGTATTCACTTGTGTGGTGTGCAGTGCTGTGTCACGATGACAATGGGAGTTGGAGTTTCCCAGGTGGACTTTCACTCTCTTCTTCTTAGTCACTGTTTCTCTGATCGATCTTGTGGCAGCTTGATAACCGTTTGGCCCCACACACAGACCACTTTTTTTCTTGTAAGGCTTTCACCTTCAGTCGTGGTCGCTTCAGTCATTGTGTTCAGTGTGCAGTGTGCACTTGTGTGGTGTGGAGTGCTGTGTCACGATGACAATGGGAGCTGGAGTTTCCCAGGTGGGCTTTCGCTCTCTTCTTCTTAGTCACTGTTTCTCAGATCGATCCCAGTGTGGAGAGGCAGTTTGAATAATAGCTGTTTGGTCCCACCCAAAGACCACTTTTTTTCTTTCACCGTCAGTCGTGTGTGATGTGATGTGAGGTTATTTACGCACTCCATTTCCTGATCTCTCTTTTGACATCTCTCTTGATGAACTTGATGTTCTATATCTATTTAAAAATACGAGGCGGTCTTGTCTTGTCCTATGTCCTATGTCATCGTGTGTTTTTGTCCGGGGGGGGGTTGTGTTGTGTTTGTTTATTGGGTGTTTTTGTTTTCTGTTTGTTTTTGTAACTATCAGATGCACTGTTAATGGACTGTCAAAGACAAATAAGTTATCTATCTATCTATCTATCTATCTATCTATCTATCTATCTATCTATCTATCTATCTATCTATCTATCTATCTATCTATCTATCTATCTATCTATCTATCTATCTATCTATCTATCTATCTATCTATCTATCTATCTATCTACCACATTAGTCCAGGTCAAGTGTTCAGTGGTAAATCATCTAATAGACGAGTCTGGAGTCCTCATTGATAATAACCAGCTTCTAATAGTCTGGAGTCCTCATTGATGATAACCAGCTTCTTCTGCGTACGTGTGTGTGTGTGTGTGCGTGCGTGTGCGCGTGCATGTGTGCGTGTGTGTGTTCAGCTGCAGTGCATGTGTGGTCAGCTTGACGTTAAGAGGATGTTTATGACATGTTAATGTGTGCACGTGTGTGTGTGTGTGTGTGTGTGTGTGTGTGTGTGTGTGTGCATGTATGCATATATGCGTGTGTGTGTGTGTGTGTGTGTGTGTGTGTGTGTGTTCAGCTGCAGTGCATGTGTGTTCAGCTTGGCGTTAAGAGGATGTTTATGACGAGCTCCACTGGTTGTAAAAAATGTAAAAATCCTAAATGCAGCGTATATGTGTCTCCAGGACACAATGGGTTAAGTGATGCACTACCATCATTACCACTCTGGTCACAGCAAGTATATAACGCTGTGTCTTTATAAAGCAGGTCAAGCTGACTACACTGAATACAGTATGTTGTTACTGACGTGCTGCGCTGCAGGTAGGCTGCATGTGTAATGTGTGTGTGTCTGTCTGTGTGTGTGTGTGTGTGTGTGTGTGTGTACATGTGTAACGTGTGTGTGTGTGTACATGTGTAACGTGTGTGTGTGTGTGTGTGTGTGTGTGTGTGTGTGTGTGTGCGTGTGTGTGTGCGTGTGCGTGTGCGTGTGCGTGTGTGTGTGTGTGTGTGTGTGTGTGCGTGCGTGCATGTGTGTGTGTGTGTGTGTACATGTGCAGTGTGCGTGTGCGTGTGTGTGTGTTTGTGTGTGTGTGTGTGTGTGTATGTGTGTATGCGTGTGTACATGTGCAGTGTGCGTGTGTGTGTGTTTGTGTGTGTGTGTGGGGGTGTGTGCGCGTGTGTGTGTGTGTGTGTGTGCGCTTGTGCTGTACTGATCTTGAGTTGCATGCGTAAGTGTTGCACTGATGCTGCAGTGCAGGCTGAGAGCACCAGATCACAAGTGAGAAGTTCTCGTAGGCGAGGACGGTGTGACGAGGACGGTGTGGTTTGGTGTGGTTTGTTATTGGCTGTTACAAATGTGGTGCATGCATAGTCATAACCAATTGTGTCAGTTGTATTCAAACAAGCTGCGAGCTTCCATTAGTCAAGCAATGTACATAATCATCTTTGGCTCTCTACCCCAGGGTAGCACTTTAGGAGGAGCATCCACACTGTCTTTGATATCAGAACGATTGTCCAAAGCACAACACACACACACACACAAGTTGTACCAGCTGAGGTCATTGACCCACATACTGCAGTGTAATGCAGTAGAATGCAATGGGGTGCAATAGAATGCAGTGGGGTGCAGTAGAATGCAGTAGAATGCAGTGGAATGCAGTAGAATGCAGTGGGGTGCAGTAGAATGTTGTGGGGTGCAGTAGAATGCAGTGGAGTGCAGTAGAATGCAGTGGGGTGCAGTAGAATGCAGTGGAATGCAGAGGGGTGCAGTGGGGTGCAGTAGAATGCAGTAGAATGCAGTGGGGTGCAGTCAGGGCTCTAAATTAACACACGCCAACCCGCCAAACACGGGTGAAAATTAATTTTGGCTAGTAGAAAAAAATACCTACCCACCAATTTGGTTAGTAGCGCCCGAGTACAGTAAATTATGAACGGTAAACCGCTGCTCTGACGAACGTTAGACGGCGAGATTTCCTACATTACCCATGGACCCTAGCGTCACGACGTAGCCTCCCACCGTGGGCTTTCCAGTGCAGAGAGCGGCAACTCCATGCTATTGCGCGCGCCAGGATTGAAAACATTTCAGACGATCAGCCTTCTGTCAGCTAAGCTGCGCTCACACTATTCTGACAGGCAGCTCTCCTCCTATGCTCTCGTCGCTTTCGCTACAACCTTTTTTAACGTCACTACTGCTATTATTACTATATGAACCTTGCTGTAACAGGCTGCATTTTTGAA
The DNA here is from genome assembly GCF_034702125.1 of Engraulis encrasicolus. Taxonomy (NCBI): domain Eukaryota; kingdom Metazoa; phylum Chordata; class Actinopteri; order Clupeiformes; family Engraulidae; genus Engraulis; species Engraulis encrasicolus. The sequence goes on from NC_085864.1 coordinate 56,106,158, forward strand.
GCAGCGAGGCCCTGACCGTTTCAATAACAGGACGCAGATTATGTATAGAGCTACTTCTGTTCTGTAGACTATGTTTTGTGCGAGTGATGAGAATGTGTCGGGGGTTAGAGCAAGGTTCTGTGTGTTGGTGAATGCTAGTAGTAATTGTAACCGTAATAATAGTGACGTTAAAAATGAGTGGTTGTGGAACGAAATAGCGACAAGGGCAGAGGAGGAGAGCTGACTCTCAGAGTAGTGTGACCGTAGCTGTCAGTTCAGTTGTCTTCTAAAATGTTCCGAGTCCTGGCGCAACTAAGTTGGAAAGCCCACGCCATCGTAAAGACAAAAAAAAGCAACCAACGACGAAGCTGTGGAAGTAACAAAGGAAGCGAAGATTCCCGAGATATTATTTACTTTTAGTTAAACTAGGCTTCTTGTCATTTTGTTGCGCGTGGTAGAGAAGAACTCCTCCTCTCTCCCCTCCTTTTCCTCTCATCTCTTCTGTGTGGTTTGGCTGTGTGCTTGGTTACTGTATGTTAAAGGTCTGTTATGTGAGTGGCTTGTGTGATGTGATTCAGCTGTTTTCAGAGGAATTGAACAAAAACTAATCAAATTCATTAGGCCTAAGTAATGAAAGTAAAAAATAAAGCAGAAGTTAAAAAATAATTAAAAAAATATAGCCTATAATATGCTTATTATGTAGGCATATAGTAGGCTAGCCTATGCAGGCCTATAGTCTATATGTGTTGTAGAAATAGTTGAACAAAATGACCATAATAATAATAATAATAATAATAAACTAGCCTAATGCATAGTTTATTTTGGCGAGATTAAAAAAATGGCTAGTTGAACTCCTGTTTGGCTGGTAAGAAAAAATGTCCACTAGCCAAATTGGCTGGTGGTGGAAAAAGTTAATTTAGAGCCCTGGGTGCAGTAGAATGCAGTGGGGTGCAGTAAAATGCAGTAGAATGCAGTAGGGTGCAGTAGAATACAGTAGAATGCAGTGGGGTGCAGTAGAATGCAGTGGAA
>NC_085864.1:56117165-56124665 GCF_034702125.1 Engraulis encrasicolus
GCTTAGCTAGTCATTGGTTAGCTTAGCTAGTCATTGGTTAGCTTGGCTAGGTATTGGTTAGCTTGGCTAGGCACAGTTTCAAATTCACGTGTTAGTGTGCTTGTTTCATACAGTATAGCACCCAGCCATCGCAGTCCTGTATGTAAGTATAATGAGAGTCTATCAATGGGGGAAATATGCACTGTAGCAATAAGGCTTTAACCCAGAAAAACTCCCCCGTTATAAATCAGCTGTTGCCAGAAAGTGAAAGCCCAACTGGGAAACTCCAACTCCCATTGTCATTGTGACACAGCACTCCACAGCACACTGCACACAACGAAATTGCATTTATGCCTCACCCGTGCAAGGGGGCAGCCCTCAGTGGCGCCCCATGGGGAGCAGTGCGGTGGGACGGTACCATGCTCAGGGTACCTCAGTCATGGAGGAGGATGGGGGAGAGCACTGGTTGATTACTCCCCCCACCAACCTGGCGGGTCGGGAGTCGAACCGGCAACCTCTGGGATGCAAGTCTGACGCCCTAACCACTCACCTATGACTGCCCATGAATGGCCACGACCAAGTCTTAATGTATTACTAAAGGCCCTCTGCACTGTCACAGTGGTAAAGTTTTTTTTTCTGTGACACACAGTCTGACTATTAACCGGGTTAGTATAATTTCTATTTGGTTAGGATTCTGTTTCAGATCATTAAAAAATATGTTATATAATATTCTATTGTTTTATTCCTGTTCCAAGCAAAATGGTGTTTGGTTTTCGTTTCCGTTTCCTGAACTGGTTTTCATCTTTTGAAAACAGAGAGTAGTTTGTTATTGTGCTGGGTCATGGGAGACTTGCTTTCTCCATAGTGGTCATTTTGATGTCTGACATCAAACCACAGCCATTTACTAATGCGGCAATATGATTCGGCAAGCAGCAATATGATTCGCCAGTCTTTGCTGCCAGACCTTTATTGATTGGCTGCTCCATTCATCACTGCCTCCCATCTCAGCTGCTATTGGTTAAATCATCCATCACTGCGACCCAGCCCTCTTATGATTGGCAGCATCAATCATCACTCTCTCTTGGCTCTTTCATGTGATTGGCTGAATAATCCGGCACTGTTCCAGCTCTATTTTATGATTGGCTCTTGCTCTACCGTGACACAGCAGTTCCTTGTCATGACATCATCAGTCACACACATCAATCAATCAGCCAATCAAGCTCATGGACTCACAATCAGACCTCACTGCAGTGCATTCACTTTTACTGAGTGTACATTTCTCTCAATGTTTTGGTTACGTGCGAGTGTGCGTGCGTGCATGCGTGCGTGCGTGCGTGCGTGCATGCGTGCGTGCGTGCGTGCGTGCGTGCGTGCGTGCATGCGTGCGTGCGTGCGTGCGTGCATGCGTGTGTGTTACACAGATATACAGAACAACTAGTGCAGATACAAAGAAGGGTTAATTAGGAGAACAGTCTTGATTGGGAGTACCTAGAGCGAGCGGAGAACAGTCTTGACCTAGAGGGAGTGGAGAACAGTCTTGATACCTAGAGGGAGTGGAGAACAGTCTTGATTGGGAATACCTAGAGGGAGAACAGTCTTGATTGGGAGTACCTAGAGCCAGGGCTCCGAACCGGTTCAAGGAACGAAAACGAAAACCGAAAACGAACGAAATTTTATGGAATTTTACAAGGAACGGAAACGGAAACGAAAACGAAATGGTCTTCAAGTGTTCCGGAACAAAAACGTTATTCTGAAATCCACAAACCGGTTAATAACGTTTTTTTTTTCGTTCTCTATATTTCATACAAGTGCACGATTTTGTTTGAGGAGTAACCATGGCGACGAGCAGTCTTTTAGTTCGGCTACTGACGTGTATGAGGGGAAACATGCATACAGCAACAGCATTTTGCTTCACCTGAGCTCTTGCCGCCGATTGATAAAATATTGAGGAGCATTGGCCAATCAGAGTGCGACTGTGCATTGTATGGAGAAACTTCCTGGGTAAATTTAGGATGTGCTTCTCCTCAGAGATTTTGATAGGAAACTAGAACTAAACTGTCTCTGTTCTCCTGGCTTTCTCGTAGTGATTGGAAGTTGACTCTAATAAACCCGCCCTAAAGTTTTTGACCACCAATATCAAATAAGTTTTTGTAAGAGAAATGACACTTTACCCGCGCTGTTCTTCAGTCTCATTCACGGACAGTACAGAGTTTTATATTGACACCATGGAGAGCAAAAGAGAACATGTCTTGAGATCGGTGTTGGGATTCCTACAGGGACAGAGTATTTGGACCATACATGATTTGCAAAGGAATTGGATAGGCGATTTGATGAACCTAATTCGCAGAGTGCTCTCGAGAGGCAACTGGTGGGTAAGTCATGTTTAGCTTACTACTTGTAATGGCACCGCCGAGTGCCTCGATGTTCAATGCGGTTATGGCAAATTATGTTGTGGTAAAGTTACTGAAGTGCTTTTGTTGTGCGCAGCGTATCCCACTGTCGGTTGTAGAGAAGAGAGGTGAGAGCTGGTGTTTTATGTGCTGTAATCAAGGACGTCTTATTTATCTGTTGTTGTGGTCAATGCGGGATAAAGTCATTCGTGGCAGATGGACAGACGCTAGCTGACGTTAGCTGGCCCGCTCAATGTTTCGATGGTTTCGCAATATTTCCTGGCTGTCATCACGAATAACAGTAGGTCGCGTGTGACAACAAGCAGGGATAGAGAAAGACAGCGCATTTGTTGTTGTTTAAGTTATTATTCTCTTCTGTCGTGCAGAGGGCTGGGCTGATGGGATGGACTACGTGGAAACTCTTACTATTTTGTGACGCTTGTCTGTTAGGCAACAAAAGGTCTCCGGTTTTGTCTCGCACTGGAATGGTTGGTAGCCGATATCTGAGAGCATATCCGAGGTTTCAGACTATGCAACCTGTCCCTTCTCTAGAACTAGTGACCCCTTGCATCGTGCACACATCTCAAAACAGTTTGGGATTTTTTGTGGAGCAAACTGTGTCCCTTTTACTTACACGTTTCACTTGCTGCAAACCTCATCATGGCCTATTAAATAGAGCTAGGCAAGAACTGAAATCCATCGACACCTTTTATTATGCTGACGTTTACCTGCGCTATTCCAGAGATTTTTTTAGGAACTCTCTCTGGCTATTTTTTTAAACTCTCTCTGGCTATTCTGTATTGTGCCTCCCTAATCAACATCCACCCACCGCTACTGGGCTGGCATAGGCTACTTTTGATAAGAATTATAGGCATCCGGTTAAATCTGCCAGGATGGATAGCCCATCTGAGTGTTTTTGGGTGTGTTATTATTTTTGAGAATAGCTGTGTAAATCAAGGGGAAATAATGAGTACGTCTATTCTAAGATAAAGTCCACGAAAATAGACTTAATATGGCCGTTAAACACTGCAGGAACGTTAAGAACGAACGTTATTTTTCGTTCCGAACCGGTTCAGGAACGATATTTTTGTGGGGGAACGATTGCAGGAACGAAAACGTTAAACTGAAACTTGCCTGAACCGTTCGGAACGGAACGTTTGAAAAATAATTTCGTTTTCAAGCCCTGCCCAGAGCAGGGGTGCTCAACTGGCGGACCCAGGTCCGGATGCGGACCCAAACGAAATGTAATCCGGACCAAGACAAAATCCATATGTATTTAATATGTATAAATTATACATGAGATTTCACTGCCATGCGATCTATAGGTGTATTTCTGCGAAGCCAGTCTTATGACAAATAAAAGTATCATCACTATGACAACTCAGTGAGTGAGCAAGAGGCCAGTGCGGCCAGCGAGTGAGGCTATTTTCTGCATCGGTCCGTGCGACTTTTTTGGACCCTGGAAACATACGAAATTTGGCGAGTGGACCTTTTCAGTTTCTAGTTGAGCACCCCTGCCCTAGAGCGAGAGGAGAACAGTCTTGATTGGGAGTACCTAGAGGGAGTGGAGAACAGTCTTGATACCTAGAGGGAGAACAGTCTTGATTGGGAGTACCTAGAGGGAGTGGAGAACAGTCTTGATACCTAGAGGGAGAACAGTCTTGATTGGGATTACCTAGAGGGAGTGGAGAACAGTCTTGATACCTAGAGGGAGTGGAGAACAGTCTTGATTGGGAGAACGTAGAGGGAGAACAGTCTTGATACCTAGAGCAGGAGGAGAGCAGTCTTGATACCTAGAGGGAGAACAGTCTTGACTGGGAGAACCTAGAGGGAGAACAGTCTTGATTGGGAGTACCTAGAGGGAGAACAGTCTTGATTGGGAGTACCTAGAGCGAGAGGAGAACAGTCTTGATACCTAGAGGGAGAACAGTCTTGATACCTAGAGGGAGAACAGTCTTGATTGGGAGTACCTAGAGCGAGTGGAGAACAGTCCTGATTGGGAGTACCTAGAGCGAGTGGATGGCATAGCCAGAGCGAGGGGAGAAGAGGAGCCAGGATGTGTAATGTGCACATGGAGGGTACATGCAAGATTCTCACGACCCCGAAGAGTAAACTGGAAACTGTGAATTTGAGACAACAAGACCTACAGTACAATGAGACCATGGAAGTAAAATAAATAAATGAATTAATAAAATGAGTGTAGTAATAAAATAAAATAATTAATAAAATAACTGTAATAATAAAATGGATTTCAGACATGAGTCACTTAATTCACAGCTGGGCTGAGTGCAATAATGTTCTGGGCCAAAATAAATCAAGCCTTGGTGCGGAGTAGCCTACACACACACACACACATACACACACACACACACACACACGCACACACACACGCACGCACGCACGCACACACACACACACACACACACACACACGCACACGCACACGCACACGCACGCACACACACACACACACACGCACGCACACACACGCACACACACACACACACACACACACACACACAAACAGGGCTTGGTCCAGAGTAAGTTTTTTAGCCAGGAATCATAAAATGGGTTGGGCCAGACCCAAACACATTTATCACCTTATTATTATAACTGAAGCCGTCTCTCACTGGGCTTATAGAGCACTATGACTGGCAGGTGTGTTCATGGGCATTTTTGTGAAACAATATCCACACCACAACACTTTGACTTTGGGATAGACTATCCACACCAAAACACTTGGTATTTGGGTATGTTATCTACATGCATGTACATGTGGGAACTGTTAATGTGTGTGTGTGTGTGTGTGTGTGTGTGTGCGTGCGTGCGTGTGTGTGTGCGTGTGTGTGTGTGCGTGTGCGTGCGTGCATGCGTGTGTGCGCGCCTGTGTATGTCTGCTTGTTGAAGTGTAGAAATGCAGCCCGTTGCATTACTAAAGATGCATGTTAGTCATCATGGTGTGAGATCATGAATCAGTTTCTTGCTTTTACATCATCACTAACATGCTATTATTGTAGCCCCTTAATGCACGCCGTACCTCCTGTGGCACGCTGTAATAGACATTGAAAGTTAACTACTATAGTACTACACTACTATGACAGTGTACGGGGCCCTTAGTAATACATTACGACTTGGTCATTGCCATTCTGGTAACAGCTAATTTATAATGCCGTGTCTTAAGGGGTTAAGACATGTTGTTTCTTCATCCTTTTTGCATATGTATATGTCTTGGCAGAGCTTCAGAAGCAAAAGGAAAGGAAATGAAATGCACACTGCGCCGTCCCAGGCACAAGGAAAATAAATTGATACTTGAAATCCACCTGAAATATTATTTTTCCAAGTTAAATCTCACTCTGGCTGCAACAACTGGGCCCTGGACATCTGACACCTTCGTCCCCCCCTGTCGGCTTCCCTGATAGCGGGAATACGAAGCTGGGGTGAGTTTCTCAAAGGGGAAGGTGTTAGCCTGTTAGCAACTTCGGTAGTTGCCAATGGAAAAATGCATTGAAAGCAACAAAGTAGCTAATGTAGTAAGCAACTTTGGTTTTGAGAAATTCACCCCTGAGTTGAATTGCCAAACTTGACTCAACTTGGTTTTGTAAGTCAGCGGTTTGTCCAAAAATAGCCGGAAATGAGTGGTGGTGGGGCTACAGAAAACAACTGGACCCTTGTATGAAATCGGAGCGCCTGTTTGTTGAGTCAAACTGACTGTAGAGTAGACCCTGAAGAATAAAAATAATAACTTAATAACGCTGCGGGATTCAATTTCCGTGCAATCGTGTCCAGATTGTGGAGCAATGCTCAGTTTGGAATTTGTATGCTACAGTCAGTGAGCAGGAAATGAGCAAACACATGAGACGTTTTCTTACGAACTCTAGTGGATAGGACTTGAGCTGCTGTGCTGTGTACCGTTCAGGCAAGCACACCCCACACCACAGTGTGACTGAAGACTCTGATAAGATCTTAGATCAGATGTTTCCCCACATGTCTGTTATAACTCCCAATGCAGTGCTCAAAGCATGAGCATGAGCAACGGTTGCAAGATGTCATACATTTCTTCATTGCATTCGTTTGCAAAATGACAGTGAAATGGAAGTAAAGCAATGTGTGGTTATGCTGTGTTATGCTGCTGTGATGGGATCAGATTGATACAGTATCCCAGGTGTTATCAGCACATGTGAGTCAGTGCAGCTGTAGCCTAGCGGAAGAGGAAGAGGAGGGGGCCGAGAACAGAGCTCAGGGGAACTCCACTACATGACACGCAGCAGCAGCAGCAGCAGAGGGGCTTCTACTTCACTTTACTTTATTTTCACATGAACATACTTGCTAATGTGCCAGATTATAGCACAATAGGTCATTTCCATGTGCTTCTCCATGGCACATTGGCCCGGGGGGGCGGGGGTTGCAGCTTGGCATCTCTGATTCCTCCTGTTTTAATTACTTGTACTTTAAAACACAATCTTGCCAAAATTATTATTAATTATGAAACTTTGACATTTAGTAGTGGAGACCTTAAAGGGTTGAAGGCCATTAAAAATGGATAAGTGTTCGGCTGTAAAATATAGAGGTGATGTCTCTGTGTTATAAGAACAAGAGTGAGAGGAATGTTTCTCATCACATTAGATACACATTGTGCAGATTACAGGAAATGGAAGAGGTCTAAAACGGATTTCTGGGGAATGCCATCAGAGCTATCATGCACTAATGTGTCACACACACACACACACACACACACACACACACACACACACACACACACACACACACACACACACAAGCAAACACACACACACAAATAGAGCTATCATAATGTGTCAGACTGCCATTATGGAGCTATCGTATACTCCCGATACCCAGAGCCATTATTGCTGTTTCTGACCTCAAAAGCACTTATAGGTCATGAAACACAATAATCCCCAATCCCCAAACCACTCAGATAATGCCCATTTAATGTTACCAACTGTATGACTATTGGCATCTGTCCCTTGTCGGCTGCATCAATGGTCTTATTGAGGTGTCAGGGAAGTAAAGACGTTCAGTTCAGTAGAAGAGTTTGGTCAACTGTCTCCTGTATTTTTGTAAGTAATGTTGCTGAGACACCAACCTTTTCATACCAAGCCAAGTATTGTACA
>NC_085864.1:56137165-56139665 GCF_034702125.1 Engraulis encrasicolus
TATCTCTGTATAATCTCTGTTTGTTTGAGATGAATGAACACATTCTAATGAAAGATAAGGGTCTTAGCTTTTAAATGCAACTCGAGAAATTGAGATATTAAGGTTTTTATAGGCTGAGGGCAGCTTTTCTTAAAAAGGGGTCAGGCATTCAGCACCCTTTTTTGCAGGTGCCTTAGGCATCAATGGGTTAAATCAAGGCAAGGCAAGTCAAGTTGGCTTTATTGTCAATTTCTTTACATGCGCTGGTCATACAAAGAATTGAAATTACGTTTCTCCCATGCAGATAGACATAATGGAGGCATAGACTAGGCCAGGGTTTCCCAAACTGGGGTGCGTGCACCCCTGGGGGTGCGCGGCCTGCCATAAGGGGGTGCGCGAGCTGAATAGAGTACTGGATGAGATGTGTGTTTTTACAGAATTAATGAACATTACATGTTGTTGGGTGAATTGGGTGATCCATCATAAAGTGTAATTTATAACTCCGAGACTTGTCATGCAACAAGTTCCATTGTAATGATGTCAGAAAAAAACGTCAGGTCTATTGGAAATTTGTTTTGCTCAAAATGTGCGGTTGTGCAACATTCGCTTAGGGGGTGCACAAACCACATTGAAATGTAAAAGGGGATGCACTGGGGAAAAAGTTTGGGAACCTCTGGACTAGGCAGTTAGACATAGACAGTAAACATCCATTCCACCTAGAGTACCTATACAACACACAGTAAACATCCATTCCACCTAGAGTACCTACACAATACACAGTCAAACATATCAAGTGCAAGACTGGGCAACAGAAGGCATGCAGAGAGCATTGTGTATTTTCAAGAATGTCCTAGTGTGACAATTCTGACACAGTGACATTGAGAAATATCAATGAATATTGAAGTAAATAATTTGTCATTTGCAAATATTTACATTGTCCAAGTATGACAGTAGTATTAATGTGGCCAAAGTAGGTATTGCAACTATGGTGAGAGAGAGAGAGAGAGAGAGAGAGATGAAGAGAGTGATGAAGAGAGAGAGAGAGAGAGGGAGAGAGAGAGAGAGAGAGAGAGAGAGAGAGAGAGAGAGAGAGAGAGAGAGAGAGAGAGAGAGAGAGAGAGAGAGAGAAATGAAGAGAGAGAAGAAGTGAAAGCCCAACTGGGAAACTCCAACTCCCATTGTCATTTTGACATGGCACTGCACACTGCACACAACAAAATTGCATTTATACCACACCTATGCAAGGGGGTTGCCCCCAATGCCGCACCTAGCGAGCAGTGCGGTGGGACGGTACCATGCTCAGGGTACATCAGTCATGGAGGAGGATGGGGGAGAGCACTGCTTAATTACTCCCCCCACCAACCTGGCGGGTCGGGAGTCAAACTGGCCACCTTTGTACTACAAGTCTGATGCCCTAACCGCTTACCCATGACTACCCATAATGTAGGACGAGGCCAGAGCACATACCCAAACCATAGAGCAGGGCTATTCATATGGCGGCCCTGAGGCCAGATGCGGCCCTTGGATGGCAAAGCCCCACAAGCCCCTTGAAATACAAAATCGTTTTTCGGAATTTATAGATAAAAGTATGGGTTCCGTATTGAGCTGAAACGGATGTTAAAATGCAGGAAACTACATCGAACCATAATGCATACGTATAGTTTGGTTCCTTTGCTGGGAGGAATGTAAAAAACTGGCCCTCGTTGACATTTAATTGCCTACCCCTGCCATCGAGGCTCGAGACCAGAGCACATAACCAAACCACGTAGCTAACCTCTTCCTGTCCTTGATACTGGACATGACCTATGACCTCCTACGGTAGCTGGAGGCGCGGCAACAGTGGAATGTTTTCCTTGGTCCCTAGGGAGTTTCCATGGCAACCAGGGGGGTCAGTTCACATGGCCTGCTCCCTCCACTAGTTATGGGCACACACACACACACACACACACACACACACACACGCACACGCACACGCACACGCACACGCACACGCACACGCACACACACACACACACAGACACACGCACGCACATACAAACATATCCACATCCACATCCACATGTGTGCACACACACACACACACACACACACACACACACACACACACACACACACACATACACAGACACACGCAGGCATGCACACATACACACGCACACACGACACACATACACATGCAGGCACACGTGTACGCACACACACACTCACACTTACACACTCTCTTTCTGTCACACACACACACACTCACACACTCACACACTCACACACACACACACACACACACACACACACACACACACACACACACACACACACACACACACACACACACCATTCCCACATATTTATAGCCATCTTGGACCTCAGCTCTTCCGCCTTCCCTCTACACAGGCTGGATTACTAAACACACACACACACACAGGGCAGCTGACAGGTTTGGCTGGGCCCGGGACAAAATTTTCTCAATGGGCCCCCCCCTCCCAACACCAAAAAAGCCCCCCACCCCCTCATCCCTGACGGT
>NC_085864.1:56144665-56147165 GCF_034702125.1 Engraulis encrasicolus
GGGGGGGGGTGATTCTGGCTGGGCAGCAGCCTCCTCGTCATGGCAACAGCCCTGAAGGGGAAGAAGGAGAAGAGTGATGCCCCTCACTATGGGCTCCCGTCCCGACAGAACACCCTCCTCCTGTGTGGGGCACCAGGCTGAACATCTACACTGAATATCAGGCCATTAGGACACGGAGGAGACAGAGGAGAGGAGAGGAGAGGAGAGGAGAGGAGAGGAAGAGAGGGGAGGAGAGGAGAGGAGAGGAGAGGAGAGGAGAGAAGAGGAGAGGAGAGGAAAGGAGAGGAGAGGAGAGGAGAGGAGAGGATTGGAGAGGAGAGGAGAGGAGAGGAGAAGAGAGGAGAGGAGAGGAGAGGGGAGGAGAGGAGAGGGGAGGAGAGGGGAGGAGAGGGGAGGAGTGGAGAGATGGAGAGGAGAGATGGAGGAGTGGAGGGAGGGGAGGAGTGGAGAGAGGGGAGGAGAGGGGAGGAGTGGAGAGAGGTGAGGAGTGGAGAGATGAGGAGAGGAGAGAGGAGGAGGAGAGGAGGAGAGGGAGAGGAGGAGGAGGGGGAGGGGGAGAGGAGAGGAGGAGAAGGAGGAAGAGAGGAGAGGAGAGGAGGAGGAGAGGAGAGGAGATGAGGAGGAGGAGGGGAGAGGAGATGAGGAGTAGAGGAGGAGGAGAGAGGAGAGGAGGAACGGAGAGGAGAGGAGAGGAGAGGAGAGGAGATGAGAGGGGAAGAGAGGAGAGGGGAAGAGGACAGTGGGTCATTACAACTGGGCAGCAGGGTTGCCAGATTGGCCAGTTTCCCTCCCAACTGCCTCCAGGACTACATGTTGCTTTTCCCCTGTGAGAGGCACAAGACACACACACACACACACACACACACACACACACACACACACACACACACACACACACACACACACACACACACACACACACACACACACACACACACACACACACACACACACACACAGTCCTTTGTGAAGAGACGACCAGCTCGACGTCACCAGGACGCTATCTTGTTAGAATTAAAGAATCTTTGACCGTACCACAGCTACCTTCTCCATGACTGCGTTAAAAAATCTTGGACTCTACAAATCCCCTGGGACTGCATGCTCCTCTCTACTACAGTTCCAAAAGGGCTGAGCATCTCCCTGACTGCATGCTGCATCTCCCATCGCTACCACGACTACCGTCTCCATGGCGAGAGACGTTACCGTACGTGTGGTCCTCCCAGACATGGCAGTCAACATGAATAATTGATACCAGAAACAAAACAAATGAAAAGAAACCAGATAAATAATTCAGACGAGACATAAAGCAAGCGAGTGAAATAGCACTTTTAAAGCCTGCGGGACACACAGACATGATTTAAATGGCACCCCGAGGATTGTGGGTAAAAGGCAGCACACGGCTAATTAGATCAGTGGAGGGAGAGATGGAGAGATAGATGGAGATGGAGAGATAGATGAGGAGGGAGAGATAGAGAGAGGGAGAGATGGAGAGATGGAGAGATGGATGAGGAGGGAGAGATAGATGAGGAGGGAGAGATAGAGAGAGGGAGAGATGGAGAGATAGATCGAGAGGGAGATGGAGAGATAGATGGAGAGAGGAGAGGGAGAGACAGATGCTACAGGTAGCAGTAATAGCAGCACTGTTAGCAATAGCTGACACTGTTCTAAAGGCAAGACTATTCTAAGATAGAATTGTGCTGGTTCAAAGAGTTGGCAATTGCAAATCGTAGATGTCAAACACTGGTTTTATATTTACAACGCAAAATAGAACATCTGCCATTGTCTCGTTGTACAATCGGAGATAAGATAGACAGTTGCAATTATATTTTTGTTTGCGGTGCAACCCTGTCAAAATCTGACACGATTTTAAAGTTGTGTAGTTTGAGTCCAGCTTTGCACAGCACCATTCTGCAAGAAAGAACCTTAGAGGAACTCTCTGCCAGCCAGGAAGCCTTATACAGCAGCCTTCTAAAAGAGAAGAGCCATGACTAAGCACAAAGGAAGATACTTCACACAGCAGTCTTCTCAAGACAAAAAACTACCACAGTTCTAAAGTAGAGAACACCTACGCAGCACTGTTCACAAATCCTGATCACCATTCTGCAGGAGATGCAAGCCTTTCAAAGTGCCATTCAAGCTGTAGGAAAGAATCCTTGCACAGCACAGTTTAAGAAAAACATTAGACAGCAATGATGTATAAGAAAGTGTCGTCATTAGACAGCAATGATGTATAAGAAAGTGTCGTCATTAGACAGCAATGATGTATAAGAAAGTGTCGTCATTAGACAGCAATGATGTATAAGAAAGTGTCGTCATTAGACAGCAATGATGTATAAGAAAGTGTCGTCATTAGACAGCAATGATGTCTAAGAAAGTGGTTCTTAAACTTTCTGAGAAAATCTTGAGCCCTCCGAGTACCACCTTGACAACCAATATTAGAATATCGCAGTAAAGACCTTCGTCCAGCATGACGAAAATATGGACTACTGTAGTGCACACA
>NC_085864.1:56184665-56192165 GCF_034702125.1 Engraulis encrasicolus
CGTCTATCGAAACCACCAATACGTCTACCCACGGCACCTCAAATACGACTCCCAGAAGAGCTTCGCTAAGGTAGATAAAATAATAAATAATTAGTTTAGTAAACGGGTTCACATATATTATGCTGAAATAGTGAAGTGAAAAAAGTGAAAGCCCATTGGGAAACTCCAACTCCCATTGTCATTGTGACACAGCACTCCACAGCACACAAGTGAACACTGCACACTGCACACAACGAAATTGCATGTATGCCTCACCCGTGCAAGGGGGCAGCCCTCAGTGGCGCACCATGGGGTGCAGTGCAATGGGACGGTAGGTATTATGCTCCAGTCATGGAGGAGGATGGGGGAGAGCACTGGTTGATTAGCCTGCTCCCCCCACCAACCTGGCGGGTCGTTGGTCAGTAAATAGTCTAATACTGTAAATAAAGTAAGTTAGATTGTGTTCGCCCAGCCGCACCGCGTCTACCGCAACCACCTCTACGTGTACCCACAACACCTCAAATACGACTCCCAGATAAACGACTTCACATATACATTATATATACTACTATGATGCCTATGATATGCATCTACCGGAACCACCTGAAACCACTTCCACTTTGTGATACACTATCCACACCAAACCACCTCTACGTGTACCCACAACACCTCAAATACGACTCCCAGAAGAGCTTTGCTAAGGTAAACGGGTTCACATATACTATGCTAAATATTCTAATAAATAAAGTAAGTTAGATTGTCTATGCCCAGCCGTACCAAATCTACAGGAACCTCCTCTACGTATACCCACGACACCTGAAATACAACTGCCTAAAGCTGTGCGACTTTTGCCCCGATTTTGCTCCGATTTGGCACTCACACGACTTTTTGAGAGTCGGGCCGATTTCTTGCTCAATCGTGAGTCTCGCATCGTGCAGTGTACATGGGGTAACGACAAGCGATTTCGCCTCACGATCGTGCAATCGCAGGGTCGCAAGAAAATCAAAACGGTTTGAAATTCTGGTCGTGGCTCGTGCGTAAATCGCAGTTAAAGCAGTGCTACGACCCGATTTGACACTTCACATGCACAAATTAATAGGGCCGTGCGATTCGCTGTTGAGCGCGACCTCATCTCCACCTCAGATGCGCATGTTCCCTCCTCTGCAGACCGAGGAAACATGCCTGTCGCGTCGTACGGTGGAAGCATTTCGCTCGCATCCGACTGTCGGCTCGTGTAGTGTGAGGACGTGAGTCGTGAGTTGTGAACTTTTAAACAGTGAAATTCCATCGTGCAGTGTGAGCAGAAGCTTAAGACAAATATCACGAGTGAAAATATCGCACAGTTATTACTCATGTAAACATTTACATTCAGTAGGTCCTTTGATCTTTGTCTTTTATGTAATTTTTATGTTTTTAATTCTGCCATTTTGCAAAGCTCTCCTGGCTTAAGCGTTCCACCAAAGTAATGCTATATCAGTACTTCATAAAAAACGTCTATCCCCAAATTCATGTGCGAGAAAACCAGGAGAGCTTTAAGGACCTACTGAATGTAAATGTTTACATGAGTAATAACTGCACACAGCTTTGCCCAGATAGTGGACTTGGATGGAATGATATGTTCATAGGATCTGCAAATACACAGCATATCCTACTATTATATTAGTTAAATATTTATATTCCTAGTTACACTGAGGTTTGCCAAGGCTGGATAAAGTAAATAAAATGAAGTTAAACATCGCTGGCTTTATATTTCCAGAGGTGAGACACAGGTCTGCCGAGCTGGCCACCAGGGGCCAACTCTGAGCCAAGAGATGAGCTTCATGTATTAGTCACGTACATCAGAGGGGTTTACTAAGAAGGTGGTTCAAGAGTAAACCAGGTGATTTAGGTTACATCCGTGATCCTTGGGGTCATTTTGACCCCAGCCACTTAAATGTCTACAAAATCAGTAGAGGCAAAACCTTTTGCACCAGTTTATGCCTCAGATATTTACTGTAGCTGTGTTGGGGACATAAAAAGCCCTTTAGATAAGTCCTAGCACCCCCACACACACAGCCCACATACCAAAAAAACTGCCCAAAAGTTGACTTGAATTAGTTTTGGCCCTCCTCAACATCATACATATTGTTAGTTATCAGAGCCATAAATAAAGCAAAATGTTATGTTCTAAATGACTTATGTTCATGTATTTTATATAATCTAGACATATTGGAACCCCAGAGTAAATTGACAAATTGACCCCAAGGAACATAGATTTAACTAAAAAGGTGTACAGCACTTAAGGAAAACATATTTGTAGAAATTTCACTTTTTCCACATTGACCCCATATATTTAGGAAAAATAAGATAAAGCAAAGTAATTATGTACTTCATGTATTTTTCAGACGTCAAACATTGAATGGGGTCAAATAGACCCCAAGGATAACAGGAGGGTTAAGAGGTAAATAATTGAATAGAAGAGCCTGGAGTCCTCATTTTCTTAAGACATTTCCAGGCTCTTCTATTAGATGATTTACCTCTCAATTTAACCTAGTTTACTCCTGAACCAGCTTCTGCAGTGACATGAGCCAACATCACACTCCACTGACGGTGAAAATAAGAGGAACTAATATCGAGTAAAAAAAATAATAATGTGTGTTTTAAAATAGCACATGACGAGAGCCTCATAGTCTGGTGGAGCAACTTCCTCTTGACACGTCCCTGCAGTTCAGCTCGAGTGCAGATATCAGACGTGAAGAGACATCAAGCTAAAGATAGAGAGTGGAGTAGAGTATCGTTTATTAGCTTGAAGTGATATCAGACGTGAAGAGACATCAAGCTAAAGATAACATGATTATACATTCAGGAAATCACCCACTTAAAGTGATATCAGACATGAAGAGACATCAAGCTAAAGATAACATGATTATACATTCAGGAAATCACCCACTTAAAGTGATATCAGACATGAAGAGACATCAAGCTAAAGATAACATGATTATACACCCAGGAAATCACCCACTTAAAGTGATATCAGACGTGAAGAGACATCAAGCTAAAGATAACCTGATTATACACCCAGGAAATCACCCACTTAAAGTGATATCAGACGTGAAGAGACATCAAGCTAAAGATAACATGATTATACACCCAGGAAATCACCCACTTAAAGTGATATCAGACATGAAGAGACATCAAGCTAAAGATAGCATGATTATACACCCAGGAAATCACCCACTTAAAGTGATATCAGACGTGGAGAGACATCAAGCTAAAGATAGCATGATTATACACCCAGGAAATCACCCACTTAAAGTGATATCAGACGTGAAGAGACATCAAGCTAAAGATAACATGATTATACACCCAGGAAATCACCCACTTAAAGTGATATCAGACGTGGAGAGACATCAAGCTAAAGATAGCATGATTATACACCCAGGAAGACACCCACTTAAAGTGATATCAGACGTGGAGAGACATCAAGCTAAAGATAGCCTGGTTATAGACCCAGGAAATCACCCACTTAAAGTGATATCAGACGTGGAGAGACATCAAGCTAAAGATAGCATGATTATACACCCAGGAAGACACCCACTTAAAGTGATATCAGACGTGGAGAGACATCAAGCTAAAGATAGCATGATTATACATTCAGGAAGTGATACTGTCCTGTTTTTGGAAATAAGCTCATATTACACATCCCCTTGAGTCAAATAATTGAGCTTTACCTTTCTCCTGTACTTTCAACCGTTCTCTGAGTATGGCAGTGCAAATTTTACCTGCAAGCTAGCAGTTAACATTGACTCCTATGAGACCAGTTGTTGGCTAACTGGTCTCATAGGAGTCAATGTTAACTGCTAGCTTGCAGGTAAAATTTGCACTGCCATACTCAGAGAACGGTTGAAAGTACAGGAGAAAGGTAAAGCTCACTGATTTGACTCAAGGGGATGTGTAATATGAACTTATTTCCAAAAACAGGACAGTATCACTTTAACACCATGACTCATTTTGCAGATGTTGCATACCAGGTCCAAAGAGCCTACTAGTCTAGTGAAACAACAGTCCAAACAATTCAAATATCAGCTGGGGGCTGGTGAACGCAGGAGTGTTCAATACTTCACAAGAAAGAAGTTTACCGCACATTTGTTTGACTTTTTGCTTGTTCATTCAGAGCAAACAATGCATTTCACTCTGTGTCATCAGGTTCGCTTCTTTCTTTTGAGGTGTGATGGAACAACTTCAAACACCAGACTTCATAAAGCTAAAGATTATGCATCCAGGAACTCACCCACTTAACACCATAAAGGGACACTGTGCAGGAAATGGTCAAAAAAGGTACTGCAACTATGCTGATCATTGAAACTGAGCTGCCTATTGCCAAATTTGATCTTTACATGAAAGTTTACTAAGTATTGAACAAATATGTTCTAGTATGGTCCAAGTACAGTCTTTTTTGCAGCTAAAAATTAGCCTGGAAAACCAGCGCCAACTGCTGGACGGCAAAATGTTTTGCCTGCATTTATCCAATACATTTAGGCTGGTTTATCAGGCTAGCTAAAATGGCTATTTTTGGAAATTCAAAATGGCTGACCATGGAGAAGATCCCCCTTTTCATGTATGAAAAATGCAATTTTTCCAGTCATAATGAAAACTTAGAATTTGATGCTGGTGGTAAGCTTAAGTATTCATGAAAAAGGTAACATTTAGTGAATGGGCAGCATGAATTCTGGAAATAAACAACTAAAAATCTCACACAGTGTCCCTTTAACTCATTTATCAGGTTTTGCATACCATGTCCGTTGCTCAGAAGCTGTGCAACATTATGCTGTGTAGTCCTATGTTAACTACACACGCTATCAGAATGAACAGTACAGTATGCAGACACTGTCCACTACACCACTACAGACTTGGACCACATATGCAGACAATGTCCACTACAGCACTATAGACTTGGACCACAGTATGCAGACAATGTCCACTACACCACTACAGACTTGGACCACATACGCCTTTCTTTTCACGTCAGAATAGAACACACGCCATCCCCTCTATTCAGTATCCATGCCTATGGTGTTAACAGAGTGAGAGAGTGTGTGTGTGTGTGTGTGTGTGTGTGTGTGTGTGTGTGTGTGTGTGTGTGTGTGTGTGTGTGTGTGTGTGTGTGTGTGTGTGTGTGTGTGTGTGTGTGTGTGTGTGTGTGTGTGTGTGTGTGTGTGTGTGTGTGTGTCTATGACATTAACAAAGTGAGTCATTGTCTTGTGTTGTGCAGGCTCGGAACATTGCGGTGTGTGTGGAGTTCCGGAACTCAGATGAGGAGCATGCGAAAGCTCTGAAGGTGAGAGTTCCGTTATCGCTCTGCACTTCTCTTCTCCGCTCCTGCTGGGGGTTGGTGTGTGTGAGTGTGCGTTTGTGTGTGTGTGTGCGTGTGCGAGTGCGTGTGCGCGTGTGCGTGTGTGCGAGTGTGTTTGTGCGTGCGCGTGTGCACTTGCGTGCGCGCGTGCATGTGTGTGTGTGTGTGTGTGTGTGTGTGTGTGTGTGTGTGTGTGTGTGTGTGTGTGTGTGTGTGTGTGTGTGTGTGTGCGTGTGTATGTGTGTGCCTGCGTGCGCGCGTGCATGTGTGCGTGTGCGTGTGCGTGAGCGTGTGCGTGTGTGTGTGAGTGCGTGTGTATGTGCGTGCATGTGCGTGCATGGGTGTGTGCATGTGCGTGTGTTTGTGCGTGCATGTGCGTGTGTGTGTCTGTGTGTGTGTGAGCCTTTTCCTCATTTCCTCCTTCTGCTTCCTCCTCAGTGCATCTACGGCAAGCCAGGAGGGCCAGTCTTCACCACGGCAGCGTTGTCCACAGTGCTGCACCACTCTCAGAACCCCGACTTCTACGATGAGGTGAGGCCCTCAATGGGTTGTGGAAAACGAGCCCTATCTCACGCCTTTCGTAAAGTCTTCACGAAAAGAAATAGATGAATTTTCGTGGTGCATTCACGTTATTGCCCGCCTTTCGTAAAGTCTTCACGAAAATAATAGATTAATTTTCACGCTGCCTATTCACTTGAATTGCCCCACTGCTGCTATGGTTATCCAAACGTCTGCAGGGGCGGGGAGGGGGTGCTGACAGAACACTGCTGATACACTCGGGACTCACTAATTCGACGCCCTTTCGGTACTTACGCCTTATGTCCCCTAAACCTAAACCTAACCCTAACCTTAACCCTACTTAACCCTAAACCTAACCCTAACCCTAACCTTAACCCTAACCTTGACCCTAAATCTAACCCTAAATTGCTTGTTTGAAATGTTTGATTACCATGTGACGGTAGGCTACCGAAAGGGCATCAAACTAGTGGGTCGCTAGGCAACAGTCGGACAATTCATGTGAATAGGCAGCATGAAAATTAATCTATTATTTTCGTGAAGACTTTACGAAAGGCGGGCAATAACGTGAATGCACCACGAAAATTGATCTATTTTTTTCGTGAAGACTTTACGAAATGAGTGAGATATGGTTGAATACTCAGTGTCACACCACCACTCATATGTAATACACTCAAATACGTAGATAGTCATGATGAGTAGGTATGTGTGTATACTTTACAGAGGTGTGAATAGGTGTGTGTGGAATACTCTGAGTGCACACTGAGGCACACACGCAAAAAAAAAAAAAAAACGTTTGATGCAAGATACGCCCCTTTCTGTTGAATTAGAAGTTGTTTTTTTTTGTCCAGCATCCTGAAAGTAATTAAGGAACCCTGAGTGAAGCCTACCTGCTACAATAGACTTGAATGTGAGGCATACAATGTAAAGCACTTTGAGACCTTGAAGGGGTGGAAAGGCGCTATATAAATGCAGTACATTTACCATTTAAAGGCATACAACGCCATTAAAAAGTGTCCCTACATCTGCCCCTCTGCCCCCGGGTGAAGGGGGCTGCCCAATGATCTCCATGAGAAACACCACCTCCTCTATCAAATATTTATATACTATTAATATGATTAATAATCGTAATAAAGTTACTCTACTGTACTACTCTACTCTACTCTACTCTACTCTACTCTACTCTACTCTACTCTACTCTACTCTACTCTACTCTACTCTACTCTACTACTCTACTCTACTCTACTGTACTCTACTCTACTACTCTACTCTACTCTACTACTCTACTCTACTCTACTCTACTCTACTCTACTCTACTACTCTACTCTACTACTCTACTCTACTACTCTACTCTACTCTACTCTACTCTACTCTACTCTACTCTACTACTCTACTGTACTCTATTCTACTCTACTCTACTCTACTCTACTCTACTCTACTCTACTCTACTCTACTCTACTCTACTCTACTCTACTACTCTACTCTTCTCTACTACTCTACTCTACTCTACTACTCTACTCTACTCTACTCTACACTACTCTACTCTACTCTACTCTACTCTACTCTACTCTACACTACTCTACTCTACTCTACTACTCTACTCTACTACTCTACTCTACTACTCTACTCTACTATACTATACTCTACTCTACTCTACTCTACTCTACTCTACT
>NC_085864.1:56197165-56199665 GCF_034702125.1 Engraulis encrasicolus
CTACATATTAGCATTATGGTTATTAATGTACAAGTTATCTGTTAGTGTGAATGTGTTGTTGTAAATAGGTGATTGTGGATGACAGGGTGCTACTGCATATTAAAGGGTTAATGTACATTGTGAATCACAGGGTGTTGCTGCATATTAAAGGGTTATTGTGCATTATGAATGACAGGGTGTTGCTGCATATTAAAGGGTTATTGTGCATTGTGAATCACAGGGTGCTACTGCATATTCTGGCCAAGTGTCAAGAGGACAATGTGGAGCATTACCTGCACTCCTACATCAAGGTACACACACATACACACATACACACACACACACACACACACACACACACACACACACACACACACACACACACACACACACTAACACACACACGCACTCACACACACACACTAATGCGCACACACACACGCACGCGCGCGCACGCACACACACACATACACACACACACACACACACACGCACACACAGGCACACGTACACACACACACACACACACACACACACACACACACACACACACACACACACACACACACACACACACACACACAGACACACACACACACTCTCTCTCTCTCTCTCTCTCTCTCTCTCTCTCTCTCTCTCTCTCTCTCTCTCTCTCTCTCTCTCTCTCTCTCTCTCTTTCTCTCGCGCACACGCACACACACACAGAATGGGCTCTCTGTCTCTCTACTCTATAGTTTTTTCCATTGTTT
This sequence comes from Engraulis encrasicolus, assembly GCF_034702125.1. Classification (NCBI taxonomy): domain Eukaryota; kingdom Metazoa; phylum Chordata; class Actinopteri; order Clupeiformes; family Engraulidae; genus Engraulis; species Engraulis encrasicolus. The sequence continues at coordinate 56,197,894 of NC_085864.1, forward strand.
ACTCCCCTCGCTCCTCTCTCCTCCTGCCCCGTAGGCCTGTATTATATTTGCTGGATCTGGATTCTCTTTTCACCTCTTCCAACTGTTTCAACTGTTCTACTTTTCCTTGTCATTTTCTTCATCTTTCTCTTTATCTCTCTTTCTCCCCCTCTCTCTTGTTCTCTCTCTCTCTCCCTCTCTCTCTCCCTCTCTCTTTCTCCTTCATTCGATCTTTCTCTCTCTCTCTCTCTCTCTCTCTCTCTCTCTCTCTCTCTCTCTCTCCCTCTCTCTTTCTCCTTCATTCGATCTTTCTCTCTCTCTCTCTCTCTCTCTTCTCTCTCTCTCTCTTCTCTTCTCTCTCTTCTCTCCTCTTCTCTCTCTCTCTCTTCTCTTCTCTCTCTTCTCTCCTCTTCTCTCTCTCTCTCCTCTCCTCTCTTCTCCTCTCCCCTCCTCTCTCCTCCTCTCCTCTCCTCTCCTCTCCTCTCCTCTCCTCTCTCCTCTCCTCTCCTCTCCTCTCTCTTCTCTTCTCTCTCTTCTCTCTCTCTCTCCTCTTCTCTCCTCTCCTCTCCTCTCTCCTCCCCTCTCCTCTTCTCTCATCTCCTCTCCTCTCCTCTCCTCTCCTCTCCTCTCCACTCTCTCTCTCTCTCTCCTCCCCTCCTCTTACTCTCCTCTCCTCTCCTCTTCTCTCTCTCCTCTCCTCTCCTCTCCTCTCCTCTCCTCTCCTCTCTCTTCTCTTCTCTCTCTTCTCTCTCTCTCTCCTCTTCTCTCCTCTCTCCTCTCCTCTCCTCTCCTCCCTTACCTCTCTCTTCTCTTCTCTCCTCACCTCTCCCCTCCTCACCTCTCCTTCCCTCTCCTCTCTCCTCCTCTCCTCTCCTCTCCTCTTCTCTCTACATGTGTTTCTAGTTTCTTCAGCATCAGTGTGTCCTGATTCGGGTCCTTGTAAAGAGCTTTAAGGGCCCCAGGCAGCCCTGTGTGTGTGTGTGTGTGTGTGTGTGTGTGTGTGTGTGTGTGTGTGTGTGTGTGTGTGTGTGTGTGTGTGTGTGTGTGTGTGTGTGCGCGTGTGTGTGTGTGTGTGTGTGTGTGTGTGTGTGTGTGTGTACGCGCGTGTGTGTACGCGCGTGTGTGTACGCGCGTGTGTGTATTGTGTTGTGTGCAATGTGTTGCATGAAGTGTGTGTGTAGAGCTACTACTAGAGAAAGGGAAAGGGGGCCGTGTGTGTGAGAGTGTGTGCATGTGTGACTATGCGTGTATACATGTGTGTGTGTGTGTGTGTGTGTGTGTGTGTGTGTAGTACTGATACTAGAGAAAGAGTAATGGGCCGCGTGTGCGTGCGTGCGTGCGTGCGTGCGTACGTGCGTGCGTGTGTGTGTGTGTGTGTGTGTGTGTGTGTGTGCGTGCGTGTGTGTGTGTGTGTGTGTGTGTGTGTGTGTGTGTGTGTGTGTGCGTGTGTGTGTGTGTGTGTGTGTGTGTGTGCGTGCGTGCGTGTGTGTGTGTGTGTGTGTGTGTGTGCAGTGTAGAGGGGAGGGCCTATTGCAGTACAGTACAAAGGGCCTATTGTCCCACAGCGGACCACTCAGCATACCCAGACGAGGCCCACATGCGGCACTCAGCCGGCCCAGACCTGGCCCACATATGGCCTACGGAATCACCAAAAAGTTCTAGAATGCAGCCTCTGGAACTCACTCAGCACTACAGTATTCCGCTGCTACGACTCGTTTAGCTGGTTGAGGGTATTGAAGATCTAATCTAATACAGAGTATTTGGTTTGAGCGTTACACAGTTCCAGAACACGG
>NC_085864.1:56222165-56227165 GCF_034702125.1 Engraulis encrasicolus
TACAAGCCTGCTGTGCATACTGCATCATTTACACTGAAGGAGTAGTCCACCTTGTTTCAGGAATGTCCAGAGATCACTCGTGGCTTGATGCTAACAGGTCTATCCAGTTCCAGTGACTATGCTAAGCTACGCTAATCATTCTAATACTAATACATCTAAGTACTGAACACACTGAGAAGAAGTTTATACGCACATTCATCTTTAATGTTTGGAAAAACTGCAAATATATTTAAATCAAAAAAGGGTGGACTGTTCCTTTAATACGCCTTTTATTCCATTAACACAAGATAGCATGAGAACGATGTAAACCTCTAGATCTCTGGTCTCTGAAATATGGGCTCTGCACAACTCAACACAAATTTACACATAGATTATGTTAGATTGCTGGAATATCCTGTTGCTGTGCTCTGATTGGGCGGTGGGATCCGTGTCCGTGTCCAGGGAAGCCGACAGGGGGGTGCAAAGGGGTAATTTGTCCCGGGCCTTGGTAGGAAGGGGGCCCAAAATTGGGTTTCCACTAGATTGTATGTACTGGATGGGGGGCCCTTTCAGATGACTTTGTCCTGGGCCCAGCAAAACCTGTCAGCTGCCCTGTCCGTGTCCATGAGAGTAATGCTGTCCTGTGATTCAACACAGATATTATGTTAGAATGTAGATTATGTTAGAATGCTGGAATCTGATTGGGCGGTGGGATCCGTGTCCGTGTCCATGAGAGTAATGCTGTCCTGTGATTGGCTGGTTGTGATGACAGGAAGTTAGCGGCGGCGGTTAAGCCCAGCAAAACCTGTCAGCTGCCCTGTCCGTGTCCATGAGAGTAATGCTGTCCTGTGATTGGCTGGTTAACAGGAAGTTAGCGGCGGCGGTTAAGCTGGCCCAGGCCACCCAGGGAGCCAGTAGCACCGTGAAGGCCACCAGCTCCACCCACACCACCGGGCTCCTCCCACACTGGTAAACAGCCGCCTGCCATTGGCTCACACCTCCAACTACAGCCCGCCCACTCACCACCATTGGCTCACACCTCAGACAAGACAAGGGGGTGTGGCTTTTTAAAGCTAGCTCAGTTAAGATTTTAGCAAGACTTGAGCATAAAAAATTGCACAGCATTTATGTACAGCATTTATGCAATAATACCACTACTACCACAACTAATAATTATAATAACAATACTTATAATCAATAATGTAGCCACACATACAGTATAAGTAATTTCAGAGTTCCGTTTCAAAACAAATGACAGTTTTTTAGGCATCCAAGTAGAAAAGGAATACTGCTATTCCTTACGACAAACTGGTCTCTCATCAGACCCAAGACACAGTATGATTTCACACAGAAACTCACGCACACACACACACACACACACACACACACACACACACACACACACACACACACACACACACCCCCCATCACTCCCACCACACTCATCTGTGTACGACCACCTTCTGCTCATCGTTGTGTTTCCCTCTCGATGGTCTTAAAGCCTCTCCTTGTTCCCACGATGCACCAGCGTGTGTCATGCGACTGTGACTGTTGGCAGCCATCTTGTATCCCAGCATGCCCCTCTCTCCCTCTGCACTACCTGTATGTGTTCTCTGGTTGCCCTTTGACCCCATTAATAACGTCTCACATGTGCCCTTTGACCTCATTAATAACGTCTCACATGTGGCCGCGTTCTAATAAGTTTAACATCTGGACATTAACCTCTTGCTGGTTGGCTTTAAAAACGTCTGTTGAATGCCCAAGTCCTGTTTGGGAAAAGGTGCCCTCAGCCTATAAAAACCTAGTATATATCTGAGCCTCCGAAGCACATAACAACTTGAAATAAGTCACATGTAAAAGCTATGTGCCCTATTTTGCATTAGAATGTGTTAATTCAGCTCTTACATACCCACATGTGTAATGAAAATGTCAAGAGCCAGACTGCAGGATGCATGTCACTCCAGGTGCCTAAGTCAGTGCAGCGTACGCAGCATCAGGCTTCAATGGGTTAAATTGGATACACAGCATCAGGCTTCAATGGGTTAAATTGGATACGCAGCATCAGGCTTCAATGGGTTAAATTGGATACACATGTGACGGAGAGGGAAGCTACGCATACAGGCACTACAGTGGCCCATACTCTTACACCATGAATGAACACTGTGCAGTGTACGCAGCATCAGGCTTCAATGGCTTAAGTGGGTTAAGCATGTGAAGCTATGCATACATAAACTCAGGCACTCCAGTGGCCCATAACCACCATGAATAAACGGTAGACAAAATAAATACGCAAATATATCATATTGATGATATAAATCTCGCTGGTTTGCTTCAAAGGGGGTCATTGGCAGACTCATATCTAGTAGAAGTGAAATACTCTTAATTCAACACTAGTGGAATGATATTACATGGCCTCAACTTTGTAATATCGAGTGTTGTAAATACATCTGTAAGAGTCCTCCTACCTCTACTTTATCCAACTCTGGATTAGCATGCAGGAGAGAGGGAGGCACGGCAGGTTCATTTGTGCTGTGCCACAGTCTCACGTCATACCAGGCAGAATTAAAACACACGAGAATATAAATAACCAATACACACATTATAAACACATTATATATACACAACAATACAAACCCATTACACATCAAACATAGAAGGGAAATAGAGGTGCAGTTCAATAGTTTAACAGTAAAATGTCACATGTAAGTGAAACGACATCTCGATCTTGAAATAGTTACCGTGACACTAGACAGGCAGATTTCCTAGCAGTAGCAGATGATATTGTTTCATCCCATGATCCCCTGCTACATTCTATTACCCACGATCCCCTGCAACATTCTATTACCCAGGATTCACTCCGGTCAGGACGGGCATCGGCACGGGCGCTCCCAGACGATGCCCATCATCCGGGGCAAGAACGCCCTCACCAACCCCAAACTTCTGCAGCTGATGGACACAGGTAGGGGTGTGTGTGTGTGTGTGTGTGTGTGTGTGTGTGTGTGTGTGTGTGTGTGTGTGTGTGTGTGTGTGTGTGTGTGTGTGTGTGTGTGTGTGTGTGTGTGTGTGTGTGTGTGTGTGTGTGTGTGTGTGTGTGTGTGTGTTCTGATGTTCTGATGCCCTGTAGATATCCCCAAGGGTGATGTGTTCACTACCCTCTATTGCCCTGTGTGTTTTAGGTATCCCAGAGGGTGATGTGTTATTGCCAGTGTTGGGAGTAACGAGTTACAAAAGTAACTAATTACTGTAATGCATTACATTTTTGAGTAACTCAGTAATGTAACTGATTACAGGGGAAAAAATCGGTAATATGTCCTCGTTACAATGCAAGTAACTTGCACATTACAACGCATTTTTTTCACCTACATTTTGTGTGGGTATTTTGTTTTCTTTATACAATGTTCGCGGATCACCGCGAGATCAGCTATTGCATCTGATAGTAGCTACGTCCGCGCAGAGATTTTAAAGTTCCACGCAGAACATTGCTTCCTCTTTCACGCTTCGTCTCTCGAAATGGCAGGCTGACAAAGGATGACCGATCCAGAAGATCCAGCTTGCTCTTTTTCAAGATGGGTATATGCCCACTACTTTGACTTCATTGAAAATAAGGACGCCAAGAACATTTCAGTTAAATGCACACTGTACTTGAAACCCAAACCGCGTTCCACGTCGAAAAACAGTAGCCTACAAACAATTTGACGATTTGAAGAGGTGCCATAGCACCACCAAATTAGTCAGGAAAGGAGGGGATGCATCCCATTCTCACGAGACAGGGACACGGCAGGGTATCCGACGGGGGGATGAGAATAATAGTTCTAGAGTTGTGAGTGAGTGACAAACTGATCTCCGCACAAAGTCATGTGATTCAGGCGAGCCACGAGCTTGCAAACTGACTGGCTGGTATCCTCGCAATCATTTTTTTCGCCTATAATTTCGTTCATTGATAAGACATTTTCCCCGGTGTGCTGTAGGCTATATAATTAATATTCAAAATGGGCCTACTGTAGCAATGCATGCATCTGCTCTTTTATCAATAATAATTTTCAAACTCGTAGTGCAGTGAGGTGGCTTTGTGTGGTAAGAAGAGAAAGGATTAATCATTGTATTGGTGAATCAATATTGTATGTGGGTAAGATGCAATTCCTGAAAATGTTGGTTTTTAGTCTGCAGGCTTCCAAAACGACTTGTGGATGGCAGGTGAAAGTCATGCCACCTCATAGATTTGCACTGTAGATTGCCAAATCCTTATTTCCAGTCATTTTGGCTAAAGTAACTAAAAGTAATGCAAAAGTAGTGTAATGCCTTACTTTTCAAAAAAAGTAATGTACGGCATTACTTTTAAATGACAGTAACATGTAATAAGTAGTGCATTACAGTTTTTGAGTAACTTTCCCAACAGTGGTTATTGCCCTGTATTGCCCTGTGTGTTGTAGATACCCCCAGTGTTACTACCCAGAGGGTAATGTTCTGATGCCCTGTATTGTGTGTGTGTGTGTGTGTGTGTTGTAGATATCCCCGAGGGTGATGTGCTGAGCCCCATGGATATAATTATCCCATACTTTCCTTTCCTTTGCATTACTTTACTGTAGATATCCACTGAGGGTGATGTCTTCACTACCCTGTATTGCCCTGTGTGTGTTGTAGATATCTCAGTGTTTTAATTAACTTTACTTGACTGTAGATATCCCGGAGGGTGATGTGCTGAGCCCCATGGACATCGAGGCCAATCTCTCCACTGAGGTGGCCCTGACTGTGTTGGATGTCCTAGGGCTGTTCGTACAACACCACAAGGTCAGTTAGCACCAGACCTGGCAACACATTACAACACCACAAGGTCAGTTAGCACCAGACCTGGCAACACATTACAACACCACAAGGTCAGTTAGCACCACAAGGTCAGTTAGCACCACAAGGTCAGTTAGCACCACACCACAAGGTCAGTTAGCACCACACCTGGCAACACATTACCACACCACAAGGTCAGTTACAACACCACAAGGTCAGTTACAACACCACAAGGTCAG
>NC_085864.1:56242165-56247165 GCF_034702125.1 Engraulis encrasicolus
CATCCACACGCAGGCACTGAGTAGTTAAAGCTACAGGTGCATCATTGTGTCCATCACGGGCACCTGGCTCAATTAAGGCCACCAAATTCCACACAAACCCAAATGTTATTCCAAATTCGGCCAGCAGGTGTCATGAAACCAAAAATGTACAAAATGGCTCCTACAATGACCTTGTTCTGTCTGTAGTTTGACCCCTGATTATACCCTGCATCCATCCCTAATATCCATCCCTAATCTGACCTGAATTTGCCCCTGGTGTGTCTCTGATTTCACCCTGCTCAATCCCAGATTTGACTCTGACTTTTCCCCCAATTTAACCTTAATATGTCCCTGATTTGACCTTGACCTGTCCTTGACCTTGACACCTGTCCTTGATTTGCCTAAATTGATTTATGACCTTTGACCTATGAGAAACCATGAGAAACATGATTTACAATAAGGGTCGATTTCCGTAAGGGTGTGTGTGTTCTGCATGTGTGTGCGCTGCATGTGTGTTCAGCATGTGTGTTCAGCATGTGTGTGTTTTGCATGTGTGTGTGTGTGTGTGTGTGTGTGTGTGTGTGTGTGTGTGTGTGTGTGTGTGTGTGTGTGTGTGTGTGTGTGTGTGTGTGTGTGTGTGTGTGCTGCATGTTCTGCATGATGCTGTATGGTGCATAGGAGCTGCATGTGACACACTGAGCAAGTAAATACGATTCAAAGCCGCCGAGTGTCCATGTGCTCTTCTTTGGCTTCTTTGGTTCCTGTGTCCTTTAGTGTGTAAAGCTGTTGACCCCTCCATTCCCATCCCTCATCCTCTCTCCTCCTTCTCTCCTCCTCCTCTCCTCCTCTTTTCCTCCCCTTCCTCCTCCTCTTCTCCTCTTCCACCTCCTCCTGCTCCTCTTCATCATCCTATTCTCCCACCTCCTCCTTCTCCTCCTCCTCCTCCTCTTCCTCCTCCTCTTCCTCTCCTCCTCCTCCTCTCCTCTCCTCCTCCTCCTCCTCTCCTCCTCTCCTCCTCTTCCTCCTCCTCTCCTCTCCTCTCCTCTGCGCTCCCCTCCTCTCCCCTCCCCATCCTCTCTCCTCCTCCTCCTCTCCTTCCTCCTCCTCTTCTTCCTCTTCCTCCTCCTCCTTCCTCTTTCTCCTCCTCCCCTCTTCCTCCTCTCCTCCTCCTCTTCCTCCTCCTCTTCTCCCACCTCCTCCTCCTCTTCCTCTCCTCCTCTCCTCCTCCTCTTCCTCCTCCTCCTCTCTCCTCTCCTCTCCTCCTCCTCCTCTCCTCCTCCTCTCCTCCTCCTCTCCTCTCCTCCTCCTCCTCATCCTCCTCCTCCTTCTCCTCCTCCTCTTCCTCCTCTCCTCCTTCCTCCTCCTCCTCCTCCTCCTCCTCTCCTCCTCCTCCTCCTCTCCTCCTCTCCTCCTCTCCTCCTCCTCCTCCTCCCTCCTCCTCCTCCTCCTCTCCTCTTCCTCTTCCTCTCCTCTCCTCCTCCTCCTCCTCTTCCTCTTCCTCTCCTCCTCCTCCTCTTCCTCTCCTCCTCCTCCTCCTCCTCCTCTTCCTCCTCCTCCTCCTCCTCTTTCTCCTCCTCATCTCCCTCCTCCTCCTCCTCCTCCTCCTTCTCCTTCTTCTCCTTCTCCTCTTCCTCCTCTTCCTTCTCCTCCTTCTCCTCCTCTTCCTCCTTCTCCTTCTCCTTCTCCTCTTCTTCCTCCTCCTCCTCCTCTTCCTCCTCCTCTTCCTCTCCTCTCCTCCTCCTCCTCCTCCTCCTCCTCCTCCTCTCTCCTCCTCCTCCTCCTCCTCTCCTCTTCCTCCTCCTCCTCCTCCTCCTCCTCCTCCTCCTCCTCCTCCTCTCCTCCTCCTCTCCTCCTGTAGGCTACTGGAAGCCAGATAAAGGGAGGATGTCCAGTGTTGTTCCTGAGGAGTCCGGTGTCCTTAACTGTCCTCCTCTACTAACGCCCCAGCAGGACGCAGGAGAGAGTGAGTCCCCACCCACCCCACTCACCCCTCTTAAGGGCCAAAACATACCAAGGCGGAACGGAACGGTCGCAGGACGGACGCGGTCTTTCTGCTTAGATTTGGCCGGCGTGCTTTTCTCTGCCTTGCACACTGACAGCGTCGGCGTGCGCGGCCAGTCCTGTTCAAAACCCTCCCCACAGCTAAAGCTAGCATGCTACTTTGCCATTCATTTGAAAGAGACACCGCCTGTCGCCGGCGTGAAAAATACGCTCGAGTTCTATTTTCCAAATGCAGCGCGGCGCGGAGCCGGCTCCCGCGCCGCTGACGCCCGACTACCGCCGGTTGGTGTGTAAGGACAGATAGGTTTCAATGTATTTTCACCGACGCCGGTAAAAAACGCGGCCGTTCCGCGACGCTTTACCGCCTTGGTGTGTCAGACCCCTAAGGCGCAATTAGGCCAACAGAGAACCATGCTGATGCCCGTTCCCCCACCTAGTCTCGAACCCGACCCCACCCCACCCCACCCTCCGCTCTGACAGCCGAGTGCCCCTATACTGGCAACAGCAATACACTTACACTCTTTTCAGGCTGATTAAACTAAGGACTGTAACGCGCTCAACTCAAACAAAGTAAACAACTGGGTGCTCATTCCTCGGAAATATATGAATTAAGGAAAAGCAGGACAGCACTCCAAGTTTATGTGGTTTATTGAAATGTCTGACGGGCAATAAACCACATAAACTTGGAGTGCGGTCCTGCTTTTCCTTAACTCTTTTCAGGCCCACCAGAAGTTACGTACTGCACTAATGTGCTCACCTGCAAACCACCTGTGTTCATGAGGGTCTCTGACCTTTTCCGCGTGTCACTGATGAACCTGTTCTCGTCCACGTTGTCTCTGCGGTTTGCAGAGAAAAAGAAAGCATTGGGAACCAACTTTCCGGTTCACGAACGCTAAGATCTGCTGCGCGAACACGTCGGCCAGTTTGCAATTAATAATAATAATAATAATAATAATAATAATAATAATAATAATAATAATAATAATAATAATTGTATTTGTATAGCACTGTGTCATACAAGGCATGTAACTCAAAGTGCTTAACAAATGGGAAAAAAACATCATTGTTAGAGATGGATTTAAAAGGAGAGGTATAGAGGAGAGGCAGAAATAGCAGGAAGGCAGAGGAAGAAGAGATAGACAGCAATTACAGCACTGGCATGGTTCACAGTTGGCCTGAACGTGCCACTGCACACGGGCACGGTAAAGTTGGTTGGTAATGTGAACTAAAATATACTTGTTTTTTCTCGGTGAACCGGAATGACAACATGGACGTTGGCAGGCTCATCTCAAGTCAAGTCAAGTTGGTTTTATTGTCAATTTCTTTACATGCACTGGTCATACAAAGAATTTGAAATTACATTTCTTGCTCTCCCATGCAGACATAGACTAATCTAGGTAAGGACATAGACAGTATAGACATAGACAGTACTCATACATGGACATAAGACAGTATGGACATAGACAGTGCTCATACAGACATTTAAAGTGCAAGACTGGACAACAGACGACTTGTAGAGGACATACATTAAGAGGAGGTAATTGTTGTGCTCATCTGGGTAACAACCAGGAACTATGGTCTCGGATAATCAGGAGACTGAGAGAACATTAGAAAATATAAAAGTAATTTGTGGCGAGCAAGTGTTATTTTAACACTGCGTTAGAGACAGCGCTGAGTGTAGTGCAGTTGTGCTGCTCTGTAGGTGATGTATGTACAGTATTCTAGTTGATGTATTTATTTCCAAACTCTAGTTTGGTTATTGTCAATAATTTAATCAGTAAATGATGATTTATTGTTTTTGGGATGCGCCTTAATGCATCTTGTGTGTGTTTTTTGTCTTATTTATTATTGTGTATAGACATGTCATCTAGGTCTGTGCAGAGACACCATATCAGGTGGTTTGGAATATTTGTGTGATTTTTGGAGTGAAATCTATCATTATTATTATGTATTATTATTATGGTGTGTGTCTTGTTTTCATGTGTTTGCCACAGTAGTTCACTGGTTGGTTCTGCTGCACTTTCTCCTATGGAATGAAACACCTCACATACACACACGCTCTTTAAAAGGCACACACGCGCACGCACACACACACACACACACACACACACACACACACACACACACACACACACACACACACACACACACACACACACACACACACATTTGACCTTTGATTCCCATGTCAGGCACACTTGGGAGTGTTGTCATCGTAGAGGTAGAATATTAGACTAGAGTTGACCCCGCCCCCCTTTTCATGGCAATCCTGGCGGCCATTTTTGGAGGTAGACCAGAGAAATGGAAATTAACGGAGAAGGCGGCTCACCTCGGTCAAAAAATGGCTTAATAATGTCAGAACATCCATCAACACACTATCCAAGGACAATAGTTGAAGTGTGTTGCTGAATATCTACATAATTAATATGAACTGATTTTAAAATTTATTTTATGAACTCATATGATTTAAGTAGGTAATTTAGCCTAACATTTCAAATCTGGCCCTTGAATAATGTATTACTTCATATTCACAAAGTTTTAGTCCATTTCTTGACAGAGGTGGGTGACTGAAGAGCACAGGTCTACCTACCTACACAAGATGAAGGCTGCTCTTGCCGTTTCCCAGACAATATGCAACCTTGCCTCCTCCACTTGTGCTTGTCTCCTCGTCCCGCCTCCTGGCCCCTCCTCTGTGGAGAAAACGATAAAGTTTCCCAGCTGTCAGCCTAGCCACAACAACTTTTGAGAGACTGTTTTTCATTCACCATTCCAATTGCAAATGAGAAGAAGGTTTTACAATTGAGCTTTTGCAAGATATTGAAATATTATGCTGTGGTCAGTGATGTCATCATGATATATTACTTCCTGGTACGAGGAGACAAGCACAAGTGGAGGAGGCAAAGTCGCATATTGTAACGCACTCCCAGTGCTGTGTCACCTCTAGTCTAAAGTCCTACCTCTATGGTTGTTGTGGTGAACGTTTCACCTGCCAAAGCAATGCGTTCTGATTGGCTGGTTTA
>NC_085864.1:56299665-56312165 GCF_034702125.1 Engraulis encrasicolus
CAGCAGCCATGCTAGAGGGCAGCAGCCATGCTAGAGGGCAGCAGCCATGCTAGATGGGCAGCTGAAAGGTAGGCAGTGGAGAGCTGCAGCAGCTGCCTGGGATGGTGTACTGCACTACACTGCTTTCTGCACAAGTACTGTACTACACTGCACTACCTTTGCTTTCTGCACAGGTACTGTTGCACAAGTACTATACTGTGCTACCTTTGGTTTCCGCTCATAGGGATACAAGTACTGTAGTGTAAAGACCAGTGTAACTGAGGTGTTCCTGTGCAGTCTGCCCCTCTGGTCTCGAACCCGCCACCTCCTGGTCAGCGCTCCAGTTGGGGAATGGGAGGCACAGCACCATACCGCTGAGCTAAAGCACCAGTCCAATAGCTCAGCGCTATGATGCTGTATGAGGCTTCGGGAGGGAGGTTTACTAACGCTTCACGCCACACTCTGCTAGTTGTATTGAGGCTTCAGGAGGGAGGTTTACTAACGCTTCACGCCACACTCTGCTAGTTGTATTGAGGCTTCGGGAGGGAGGTTTACTAACGCTCCACGCCACACTCTGCTAGTTGTATTGAGGCTTCGGGAGGGAGGTTTACTAATGTTCCACACCACACTCTGCTAGTTGTATTGAGGCTTCGGGAGGGAGGTTTACTAACGCTCCACGCCACACTCTGCTAGTTGGCTTCGGGAGGGAGGTTTACTAACGCTCCACGCCACACTCTGCTAGTTGTATTGAGGCTTCGGGAGGGAGGTTTACTAGCGCTCCACGCCACACTCTGCTAGTTGGCCTCCGTTACACAAGTGAAAGGCTGGCAGCTAGCTGCACCACATTTTTTTCTTACAGTGTAATGACAAGTCTTCAAGGCTTATTAAATAGTCAAAGGGCTGCAAGGTTCATTGAAACCACTAAGCTCTGAATCTTTAACCACAAGTAATTGATGCCCATGCGGCGCCCACAAGCCCATGATTGATGTAGTGCAGGGGTGGGGAACCTTTTTCATTCGAAGGGCCACTTTAAATTCATCCGAGGGCCGTAAAAATCTTCCGAGGGTGGTATTATGAACACAAACCAGGATTTTCCCCTTCACTTTAGGCTTATATTGAAGGCAGTCACCTTTTAAACAGCATCACCTTCTCTTGGTTCCCTGAATATAATTTAATTGTATTGCAAATTTCTAAGAGTCCTTTACAAAAGATGTTATATTTCATGTGAAGCTGCATACAGTAGCATTAAAATGATATTGGGGGACGGATAAAATGGCCTTAAGGGCCGCAAACAGCCCTCGATAAATAGGTTTCCCACCCCTGATGTAGTGACTGGTCCGTAGCACTGCAGCTGTGCATACATACAGTAGAGCAGGGGTCCCCAACCTTTCTGGGTCTGAGGGCTACCAAGGTCTACCCAAGTTCTACTTTTGTTCAAAATCCTCTACTGTGATGTCTTGGTATCATTCTCAAATCACACTATTATTGAATGAAAATTTGCTAATAGGTTATAAAGGATAAATAATGTCATGTTTAAATTAAGAAAAGCATTAATTGTGACAAATTTGGTAGTCGTCACTGTTAATTAATATCATGGGTGGGCACCACAGAAGCTCCTGGAGGTCTACCTGGCGCCCGCGGGCACCACGTTGGTGACGCTGTACAGTATACAGGGCGGTGGTGGCTCAGGTGGTAGAGGAGCCGTTTGGCAACCAGAAGGTATCAGGTACAAGCCCCGCTCTGCCATGACCCCATCGATGTGTCCTTGAGTAAGATACATAATCCCAAGTTGCTCCTGGTGGCAGGGTGGTACCCTGTGTGGCAACCACTGGCACCAGCAGGGCCAGATTAATGCACAGGCTACATATGGCTGCAGCCTAGAGGCCCCCACCTGCCAGGGGCCCCCTGAATGGCCAAAAGTTTAAAAAAAAATTAAAAAAAATGAGGAACTGTGACAGGATATAATTTTTAAAAATCCAAGTGTTGTATTAAGTACAGTTGGTAAACAAGTAATCCTTAATTCCTAGTTCATAATTATGACACTATCTATGTAAATTTGTCACGGAAATGGCCTTCCAGGGGGCCCCACAGCAACATGTAGCCTAGGGGCCCCAGGCCATCTTAATCCAGCCCTGGGCACCAGTGTATGAATGTGAGTGTGAATGGGTAGATGTGAGTGTGAATGGGTAGACGTGAGTGTGAATGGGTAGACGTGAGTGTGAATGGGTAGATGTGAGTGTGAATGGGTAGACGTGAGTGTAAACAATGTAAAACACTTTGAGTGCTCTCCCTTTTCCTCTCTCCTCTTCCTGCACCAGAGAGCGTCATGATGACCGTGCGAAGATACTCGGTCTCCTCCAACATCCTGAATCTGGCAACCCGAAAACACGAGGCCATGCCGCCGCTCTGGAGGACTGATAACGCCAGGTCAGTGTTGCCAGGTTTGGCAGTTTGCTGCCCAATTGGGTGTTCAAGATGACCGCCTTTGGGTAAAACAAAAAAACAAACAAACAAAAAAAACTTTTTCTGTAGATTTATAGCCATAGAAATCAATATAATTCGGTCCAGTCCAGTGCAGCTATGACTTAACCCAGTGTTTCCCAACCTTTTTTGTCTCGCGTACCCCCTAAGCCTCTTAGTTGTGCCATGAGTACCCCCTAATTCATGCTCTATATTGCTTTCTCTGTCCTGATGTGACCGCTCCATACATTTGTTATAATAATAACATTTTTCCAAGTACCCCCTGCAGTGTGCTCGCGTACCCCTAGTGGTACACGTACCCCTGGTTGGGAAACACTGACTTAACCTAAGACTTTCAAAATCCCACCATTTATGACTTAACCCCAAAAAACCTCTAACAAAAGGTTCCTCAATGGTTTATCAGATCAGATACTTAACAACACACTAAACATCTGACAAAATCTGACTTCAGGAAAGGCCTTGTTTTCAAGATGGCCGCCGCCGGGCCCTTAACCCTTTGAGGAGTAAGGACTTTTCGCAGGTTCTTCTAGAATTTTACTTGAACACTCTACAGCTCCCATAGAAGTCTGTTAAAAACCTTGCAAAGTCCTTATGACATCATAATGAGAACTCAAAATCTGGCTCGCCTGCTCCTCCAGGTCGATGGTGAGCCACAGCAGCCGGTGGTCGCGTCTGCAGGAGGGGGTCCACGCTCGGCCCCAGATCGCCCTGACCAGCCCCGCCCCCGTCCTGACCAGCCCCGCCCCTAGCCCCGCCCCCGCCCGCGAGGACCTCAGCTCCAGGGAGAAGCACAGCAACCGGAGATCCCTGCAGCACTACGTCAACAAGAACCGGTAAACAACACACAAGAACCGGTAAACAACACACAAGAACCGGTAAACAACACACAAGAACCGGTAAACAACACACAAGAACCGGTAAACAACACACTTGGAACGTCAACAACACACTTGGAACGTCAACAACACACTTGGATTGATTTGATTGGATTTCGTTGCCCCTTAATGTACACCCTACCACCAGTGGAACACTCTAATAGTCATTGAAGAGTTAACTATCATAGTACTACAATACTATGACCTGACACAGGGCCTTTAGTAATGCATTACTACCATAGTACTACACTACTATGACCTGACACAGGGACTTTAGTGATGCACTACGACTTGGTCATTGACATTCTGGTAACATCAGATTTATAACGGCGTGTCTTAACTGGTTAAAGCAATAACGAGTAGTATTCGTACTCTCTGGTGACCCTATAATACAGGGTGTCTCACTCTCTCAAGGTATACACACTTTAAATCGTTGTTAAATAGGTGGTTATTATTTTTTATCATCTCATTAGCCTCTGCATACAGCCCCAGGTGGTAAACTGGCATATTCGTGTACTACTCCCCCCTCCCCTTAAATAAGTTCAATAGTAAATTCAGCTCTAATGTGAAAACAATGGCGTTTCCTCTGCTACAGGGTGGTAAGCCGACGCATTGTTGTGCCTCTTGTTGTTATTCAGATCCAAGGTGAAGACGGTGACGTATTGTTGTGCCTCTTGTTTTTATTCAGCTCCAAGGTGAAGACGGTGACGTATTGTTGTGCCTCTTGTTTTTTATTCAGCTCCAAGGTGAAGACGGTGACACATTGTTGTGCCTCTTGTTTTTATTCAGCTCTAAAGTGAAGACGGTGACGTATTGTTGTGCCTCTTGTTTTTTATTCAGCTCCAAGGTGAAGACGGTGACGTTCCTCCTCCCCGTGGAGGACATATACACCAACCGTCCCGTTTCAGCGAAGCGGCAAAGCTGCTACGAAGCCGCACTGATGGAGGAGACGTCCCAAACGCATCCAGATGACGACCAACTCACACACACAGCAGACCACCAACACACTCACCTAGAGGAAGCATCCCACACAGAGACAGAAGACCACCACCAACCAGAGTGTGAGGATCATTGGCAACGATGAAACCGGATCGATTTATTGATTAATGGACCGATTTATTGATTAATGGACCGATTGTTATCAATTTATGGACAACCAAATAACTCCTTGGAGAGGCCAGAGCGTGAGGATCATTGGCAACGATGAAACTGGACTGATTTAGTTGATTAATGGACCGATTTATTGATTAATAGACCGATTATTCGATTTATGGACGCCCAAATAACTCGTTGGAGAGGCCGCAGGAGGACCAACACACTCGACCACCAACCAGAGTGTGAGGACCACTGGTGGCGATGATGCACATGGACCAATATATTGATAAATGGACCGATTTTATTGATTAATGAACCGATTTCTTGATTAATGAACTGATTTATTGATTAATGGAGCAATTTATTGATTAATGAACCGATTTATTGAGTAATGGACGCCCAATTATCTCCTTGGGGAGGCCAGAGCATGAAGACGAATGGGAACGATGAAACCGGACAGATTTATTGATCAATGTACCGATTATTCGATTTATGGACAGATTTTTCGATTTATGGACGGCCAAGTATCTCGTTGGGGAGGCCGCAGGCAGCAATGTGCACACAGACTACAATCAATCGAGCTCCTCAGTCTTAGTCAGCGCTGGTCACCGGTCTGGTGCGTGTGTTTTTTGGGTCATGCGGCGCGCCCCACAGCACCGGGCTGAGTCCTGTTACAGCTGACCTCCTCCACACCACACACACACACACACACACACACACACCACCACTCTGGTTACAGATTTGGTTTCGGGCGCCCATCCGGGTGAGGCAACCCTATCCAATCCAACGCAACACATACACACACACACACACACACACACACACACACACACACACACACACACACACACACACACACACACACACACACTCCACTCCACTCCAATCCAATGTTGTGCTGCGTTCCACACGGTCTGCCATGACGGCCCCTTCCCTTGGATCAGGTGTCCAAACACTGACGAGGCAGCTCTCTCTCTCTCTCTCTCTCTCTCTCTCTCTCTCTCTCTCTCTCCCTCTCGCTCTCTCTCTCCCTCTCTCTCTCTCTCCCTCTCTTTTCTCTCTCTCTCCCTCTCTCTTTCACACACACACACATACACACACACACACATCCTTGTGGAGGCATGTGATGTGACTGTCCAAGATGGCGGATAAGGGTCATGTGACGCCCCATGGAGCGCATCAAATCAGGATCATTACTGATGAATATCACCCAATCAGGAGCATTACTGATGAATATCACCCAATCAGGAGCATTACTGATGAATATCAACCAATCAGGAGCATTACTGATGAATATCACCCAATCAGGAGCTTTACTGATGAATATCACCCAATCAGGAGCATTACTGATGAATATCACCCAATCAGGAACATTACTGATGAATATCACCCAATCAGGAGCAATACTGATGAATATCAAATCAGTAACATTACACTGTAAATCAGGAGTGTTTGACTGGAGACCAGGAGCTTAGATAGCAGCTGTTTACCTATATAGTATTAAAGCAGTAAAGAGTGTCACTGTACAGCTGTGTACCTATTAGAGATGTACAGGATCCAAGATCCGGTTCCGGATCCGGCAGGATCTTAAGCAGTGGATCCGGTATCCGGCAGTTACCTAAAAATCAGGATCTGATGCATCTCTAGCCTAGGTTTTTCAGTCAGTCTTTCACAACCCCAATTGCTGCATGAAGTGAAAGAACTTTGGAAGCGGCCAGTGCAGGCAGTGTGGCAGTAAGCCAATGAGTCTAAAAAATAGTTTGAACCAACGTAATGAAAAGGGCCCACATGTGCGAGTAGGCTATGTGTTTCAACCCTTTCGTAGGATCCAGTTCCGGATCCGGCAGGATCTTAAGCGGTGGATCCGGTATCCGGTAGGATCCTAAAAATCAGGATCCGGTGCATCTCTAATACCTATATAGTATTAAAGCAGTAAAGAGTATCACTGTACATGGAGCTGAATACAAGTATCACAACAGGAAGATAACTGTATTATATGTATATAATATTACTGTATAATAACCACCATTCATGGCTGTATAACTATGTTGATGACATCAAATCAGGAATGTTGTTGTTCACCTATAAAAACACATCAGGAGCTTTACTGTTTCACACTCTCATATTGAATCCAGAACATTACTGCATAACTCCTAACTGGAATATAAAACATTACTGCATAACTCCTAACTGGAATATAAAACCGGTTCTCGTTTTTTGATCACTGCCTGTCCCACATGCAAGGGGCAGTGTCAGAACGACATTAAAGGGACAGTTCAGTCAATTTCAACATGCAGTTGTATTGCTCACGCTACCCTTGACTTATCAGTACCTGGTGATGCCACATTTTCCGGCTCAGCCCTTTCCGAGATATGAGCAATTCTATTGGGGGCAGGGTTTGTTTACATTTTTAAAAAATGAAACATAGGCCAACTCCAAATATTTTCCCAAAAGGTACTGCTGTTTGCTAGTTGTCTGCTGATGTTTTATAACCATTTGGATGTTTTTGGGAATAAATAAAAATGTTTTTTTGAAATGTAAACAAAGAGCTGCCCCCATTACAATGACCAGGATCTCGGAAACGGCTGAAGTAGAAGAAAAAAAAAATCTCAGGTACTGACAAGTCCAGGGTAGTGTGAGCATTACAACTGCATGTTGAAATTGACCAAACTGTCCCTTTAACTTAGCCGTTTCTATCCTTAGTATACAATGAACATTTGTGCAGCCTCCTGCACAGCAAATTCTGCAGTGTTCATTCAACACTTTGAGGGTTGATTTGACCTTATTTGGACATAAATGAACTCTTTAAGTGTTGAACCAACACCGCAAAATTTACTGTGTGCGCGACGTATGAAGTCACCCTGCAGTTGAATTGTAATGTCAGTTACCATGACAACAACACTGTCTACTCTTCATCTCCTGTGCAGCAATAGGTCAGGTGGGATTGAGTAGCCTGATAAACCAGACTAAAGGTGGATGTCTAATTTAGTCTGGCCTCGATGCATAATACATCCGAAGATTGTTGATGAGAACAACCTTCCCTCAAAACCCTGCCCGCTTTGATTCAAAACACATCTTTGCGTTGTAATTGGTTTGCCAGATTCATGGCATTCTGGCTTCATTGAATCATTATGCGAGGCCAGACCCACCCGTAGACAAAACATTTTGCCGTCCAGCGGGTGGCGCTGGTTCACCAGGCTAGGGATTGAGGTGTTCATTACGAGCCTGGCATGAGTGACCAGCCCATAATACTCTCTCTTCATGCGTATTCATGCTCTGGAGAGTCTTTGACCTGACGCGATTGCAGGTGCGGGAGGAGAGGATTGCACTCAGTTCTGGGGTCCGTTTCTCGATTCTTGTCGTTGCTAACCGTCTTAAGACCGTCTTAAGACCGTCTTACCGTTCCCTTGGATTTAGTGGTGAGCGTCGCTGTCGAGAGAGAGTTGAGTCGCTCTTACGAAGGACGTTGCTACCGTCGTTAGCAAAGACGCTTTCGAGATACGGACCCCTGGTTAGAAAGGATTGGACAGCTTATTGGCCGGCCGCGTGGAGGACGACTAAACTCTCCCCAGAGAAACGTCGCCAGACCATGAATAGGAATGAAGAGAAATATAATGGGCTGGTCACCAGGCTAATTCATTACACCATGTGAAGGAAAAGGGGTAAAGTATAAGAGAACATATTTTGCCTTCTCTTTGTAATACTCAAATGTGCAATAAATACAAAGTCTATAATAAACAAATACTGTTTTATTTTACATGTTGATATTACATTTACGTGCAACGGCCTGGGATACACTTTTCTTTATTTTATAAATCATACAGACTATTTCATACCAACCTAATCTAGTAGGCCTAAACACACCCTAGAGGGGAAGACTAAAGCATACTGTAGCACAGTGGTTCTCAACTGGAACAGTCTTGGGACCCACCATTTTCCACTCTCATTCTGTCGTGACCCAATATTTTTAGAGCCACTCGAATGACTGGTTGCATGCTACTATCTCGCATAAACATTCACGACAGATGACACAAGTTCAATCGCCTATCAACATAAAAGTTGCAAATTGTTGCAGGAAAAGTTGGATTTTTTTTTTTAAGCCAATCAATGAATTACGATTTTTTTCTACACCACGGCTCCGCGACCCACCCATGACCCCTCCGCGACCCACTTTTGGGTCGCGACCCACCAGTTGAGAAACACTGCTGTAGCACTCGCGATGCTAACATGGAGGAAGCCAAGGGAGTATTCCAAGAAGTAAATAAAGTTAACTTACAGGAAGTGGCAAGCGTCATGATAGTAGCCTGCAGTAGTCATTCAGCTACAAAAATGAGAACAATCTCTCTTGATTAGAATACAGGCTCTTTAATTTTAATTTTAAATTTACCACCTGGGCCTCATTTATAAAACGCTTTTCCCAAAACTCTTCTTCCTAAACATTGCGTACGAACAAACGTTGCTCATATTCAATTCCAACGCACACAAAATATTCTGATTTATAAAACCATACCGCACTGACTTGATCAAAATAGTCCTTGCAAGATCAATTTTAATCAGTCAGTGAATATTCCAAGTGAATATGAGCCTTTGTCAGCCAATTATTGCCCAGATTAATTGATAAGCCTTTCGAAAAGAAAGCGTGTTTGTCAGATTCTGAAATGTTTTGCCATCTGCAAGAAGCATTATTACTGAACCATGTTCTTGGAATACGCCCCATACCACGGCCAATCAAAACAGGTTCTTGGAATACCCCCCATACCACAGCCAATCAAAACAGGTTCTTGGAATACCCCCCATACCACGGCCAATCAAAACAGATTCTTGGAATACCCCCCATACCACGGCCAATCAAAACAGGTTCTTGGAATACCCCCCATACCACGGCCAATCAAAACAGGTTCTTGGAATACCCCCCATACCACAGCCAATCAAAACAGGTTCTTGGAATACCCCCCATACCACGGCCAATCAAAACCTCAGAATCTAGACATACCGTATAAATAATAAACACATTTACAATGTTTTGTTGTTGTATTTAGACACTGTAGGAGTCACACACTTTACCATAACACAAAAGACTGAGATGAATACATGAAATACTGTGTGTGTGTCATATAAAAAGAGGAACAAAGGCACAGTTACTGTAGCCTTGGGTTTTAAGACATCTGTAATCTGATCTATGGAGTGCAAAACTATAATCTATAATCTGTTCTATGGAGTGCAAAACTATAATCTATAATCTTATCTATGGAGTACAAAACTATAATCTATAATCTATAATCTGATCTATGGAGTACCAAACTATAATCTATAATCTGATCTATGGAGTACAAAACTATAATCTATAATCTGATCTATGGAGTGCAAAACTATAATCTATAATCTATAATCTATAATCTGATCTATGGAGTACAAAACTATAATCTATAATCTGATCTATGGAGTGCAAAACTATAATCTATAATCTGATATGTGGAGGCTGGCAGGTGGAATGGGCCCCGTTATAATCTAGACTTCGTCAGGTCTGTTTTCTTTTCACCAGTTTCACACACACGCACACGCACAAACACACACACAAACACACACACACACACACACACAGAGTTAAAACTTCCCTATAAACCACACAGGCTTCACACACCGGCCACACAGGCTTCTCTAGCTAATATGGCTGTGACCTACACTAGAGCACTGATTCTCAAAGTGTGGTCTGGGGACCACTGGTGGTCCGCGACAGAGCTCAGGGGGTCCGCGAGGGGATTTCTATTTTCCCAAGACAAGCTAGCAGGCTACATTTCTAACATAATTACAAAGCTGAACATAGCTGAAATCTTATTTTCTAAATCGTTATTTTCTACATAAGACAGGCTTCCAATGTGAATAAAAACGCATCTGCATTGAAATTAGCTATGTCAAATTAGCACCCATCTATCAATTCAGTTGACAGGTGGTCCCTGACCATTTTCGGGGGGACAAAGTGGTCCTCGGTCTGAAAAAGTCTGGGAAACACTGCACTAGAGCAGTGATACGTATATACCCACCCATAGTGTCCTTCTATAAAGCAGACACATACTACTGTACTATTGATGCTGGATGAGACACCAGAGGACTGCTATACTGCACACACACAGTGTCCTTCTCTACAGCAGACATACGGTACTGTAGCACTGATGCTGACACACACATACGGTACTGTACTGTACCACTGATGCTGACACACACATACGGTACTGTACTGTACCACTGATGCTGACACAGACATACAGTACTATCAGAGATATTCTATAGAGATATGCCAACATAATAGGTTTCTATGGGCACCTAACGCGACCAGGTTCCGGTCTGCCTAAAGGGGCGTGTCATAATGCTCCTACAATGAATAGAACAGTCCTTAGGTCTGCCTAGGTCTGCCTAAGGGGGGCCATAATAGAACCAGGAAACAATGGGCCAATGGAACCTCTCTCTCTCTACTCTCTCTGGTACTATAGCGTTGATGTACCACTCAGCTCAACATGACGTGACACAACACACAGGTTGTATGTGGAAAAGAGCCCATAGTGTCCTTCTCTACAGCAGGCAGACATACGGTACTGTACCACTGATGCTGACACATGGTCACATGGTCACAGCAGGCTGCAGATGGTGGTGCGGGGGCCTTTGCTGCGTCGGGCTGCTCGAGCGGCTGAGTCCGGCTCTGGTTCCATCTCGGGTTCTACTGGTCCGGACCGCGAGAGCGGGGAGTGGCTCTCCCTCTCCTCCTCCTCCTCCTCTTCCTCCTCCTCCTCTTCCTCCTCCTCGTCCTCCTCCTCCTTCTCCTCCCGGCGCTGCAGGATCTCTGAGTGTTCCTCACTGTGCAGGCTGCCGTAGCTTTCCGAGTCCCGTGTCTTACCTGTGTGACAGGTACGCACAGTGTTAATTCACTTAGAGACTATGTAAGATGTTCTATATATATATATATATATATATATATATATATATATATATACTATGGTAATTAACCTGTGTGACAGGTACGCACAGTGTTAATTCACTTAGAGACTATGTAAGATGTTCTATATATATATATCTATACTATATAGTACTATGGTAATTAACCTGTGTGACAGGTACGCACAGTGAACAAAAATGCTTAATGTTAATTCACTTAGAGACTATGAAAGTGAAAGTGAAAGCCCATTGGGAAACTCCAACTCCCATTGTCATTGTGACACAGCACTCCACAGCACACAAGTGAACACTGCACACTGCACACACCGAAATTGCATTTATGCCTCACCCGTGCAAGGGGGCAGCCCTCAGTGGCGCCCCATGGGGAGCAGTGCGGTGGAACGGTACCATGCTCAGGGTACCTCAGTCATGGAGGAGGATGGGGGAGAGCACTGGTTGATTACTCCCCCCACCAACCTGGCGGGTCGGGAGTCGAACCGGCAACCTCTGGGATGCAAGTCTGACGCCCTAACCGCTCACCCATGACTGCCCATGACTATGTAGATGTTCTAATATAGCCATGGTGATTAACCTTTCCATGACTATTACAGCGTGCCCCATAGTGCACGCCGTACCTCCAGTGGCACTGGCTGCAATAGCCATGGAAAGGTTCATTATAGAGATGTCGGATATTGGCTTTTTTGCCGATATCCGATATGCCGATATTGTCCAACTCTCAATTTTCGATTCCGATATTGGGCGATACCGATGCCGATATATGTGGGTTATTTTTCCTCATAAAAATGTTTAGGTAACATTACAAATCTGCTGTTGTGGAACAAAATATGCTTAATTTTATTGTAGTGCCCCACTAGATGCATTCTCGAATGAAACAAAGTTTTCCAAATATTAACATCGTCTTTGCAAAATAGAAAAATAATTAAGGAGAAAAGTGTACAGTAATTCAAGCATTATTATATCGGTTTTGATAGGTCAAAAATCCGATACCGATATTGACCGATATTACATTTTATGCTAATATCGGGCCGATAATATCTGTCGGCCGATATTATCGGACATCTCTANTTAATTACTATAGTACTACTCTACTATGACACAACACTGGGCCTTTAGTGATGCACT
>NC_085864.1:56332165-56337165 GCF_034702125.1 Engraulis encrasicolus
CCGACTATTACCTGTTATATGTGTTTTGAAATGTCCATGTGGGCATGGTGTGCATTTATATAAGCTATTGACACCGTAGCCTCTTACTGCAGACGGGGTCGCCGATGGGCCTATTCACTATTTGCTGAAAATACTCAACTACATCATAACAACATTGCTATGACAGTGCCGAGAGCCTTAAGTAACAGATTGAGACATAGACATTACAATTTTGGTAACAGTAAGGTTATAACATAGGTGCTGCGCTAAAGGGTTAATTTCTCCCCGGGGATCAGTAAAGTTACTATATACTCTACTCTACTCTACACTTACCCTGTTCTTATACACTACCCCTGTTACACACCAATGGCCTGTGTCTGTATCTCCCCACATGTGCCACTGATTTTGTCCTCGTTTGTGAGCGGCTTTGGATGAAAGTGTCTGCTATATGATGTAATGCAATGCATATTGCTGGAACACATGATGCATTTTGATGTAATCGTATGGAATAATTGTCTGTCATCACCAGGGACGATGTGGCAGAGGCCCCTGCGGTCTGAGTAGTAATGCAGAAGCATCGTGCCGTCTTGGTTTTTCTCCACTCGGAAGGAGGGCGCATTCATCTCCTAAAACACAATGGGTACCCTTTGAGTACGGTGACGTTAGAACCAGCCCTGTGATTTCACTTCAAACAATCAAGTCTTACAATAGTGACCAATCCTGTGTGGATATATCTTTACCTTGTAGGAGAGGGACAGGTAGCCATGGAGAGCATCCAGATTCTCAATAAACTCAAACAGATTCCCTCCGAGGGTTCGAAGCATGTGGTCATAGCCAGACCTCTTACAAAACTCAAAGAAGTATTCCCCAAACTGTCTCAGCACAATGTCTGATTTAACATCTGTGAAGAAATAAAGTATTGTCTGTTGCCACCAATAAATGGATAAATTAATAAATAATTAAAAAACGGTGTCAATTGCATTTGGAAGGAGAGTTACCCAGCAGCTTGCAGGCCTCTGAGACTAGTTTCATGGTTATGTCGTCTGGGTAAACCTCATAAGTCATGAAAGTGTCTTGAACTTTTGCCTCATTCCTGAGAAATAATACAATAAGGAAGTCAGCCATTTTATTCATCATTAGTGTCCTTTCAATTAAAATAACAATAAGCACATAGCCTAGTCCATGCATTCTAGATTTTCCTGAATGATTGCTGTCCTCTTTTGTAAGTTGATTGAATAAAAACACTTGGTAAATGTGAAGTGCAATAACGTAACCATAGCGTGGGCAGCACTGCCGCCCCTCGGCAGGCACGTAGCCGAGATAAACGCAACTTCAGACGCCAGCCTACCTGAGTTTGTCCCAGGTGTCTTCTCCAAACTTTTCAATTACAAGTGACTTCAGACACGTGTTGATAAATCCATACTGACAACAGAGGAATACCACAAAACCAAATTTCAAAGCAGGGACACACACACAACAACAACAACAACAACAACAACAACAACAACAACAAAACACGTTGTCCTATCGAATTATTCGTTTTAAAACGGTTTAGGATTATAGTCTGTTTTTTTTAAACATTTTTTATTATTATTAAGAAACATTAAATCATTAGGCTGCCTATTCCACAAATGTGACAAACTCACCATAGCTCAGCCTTGCTAGTCCTCCTCATAATCTCTTTCCACCAATGAGGTCCGTCAAAATCACAACTGTCCGCACTCGCTATGGTGATGTTATAGGAAATCAAATCACACTATTAATTTTGGGAATTCATATTTCAGATGAAAACCTAGAATCGTAGACCCAGAGCCAGCCTCGCAGATCCAGCGTCACTCCTCCGACAGATCCCATTCGACTGCGCGATTGCTGCAATCAAAACAAAATGACGCTCAAGCTAAAGTGGAGACCGTCCAATGGAACACTCTCATTTGCATGCATTTTCCATTTTTCTACATACAAAGTTCAGTTTCCACCATTAATTTCTATTTTGTAGGTAATATGCATATAATCACCCTATTATTAATACATTGTAATTCGGTAACTTATTTTGCTTTTGTTGTGATAGGCCTAAGCCTACATCATTTAGGGGTAGGCCTACGGCCTACTCACAATTGTGTAGGGCCAATGAGACAGGGCACAGTTTACATTAGATGATATTCTTCTTCTTCCTCTCAATTATATAGGCCTGGCCTATGTACATTGAGAAACGCATATAACATAGTCCACATCTGTTTCTATAGATGACTCATTGGGGAAATTTGAAAATAAACATTTTTCTACATATTCTTAAACCACCAAAAACTTGAACTTTATGATTCATAGCTTCTTCAGGCTGATGGTCAATCTTTTACCTAGGGTTGAAAAATGTTAAGAACCTGATATGTAGGCCTAACCATCTGCTGTTGCAATGATCTATTCACACAAATACCCCACGGCAGTTGCATGTGTGGGTTGTGCGGCATAATTTAGAAATTCATGGGCCGCATATTTTCACAACAGCGGATTTTTCTTCTCGCGTGAACTGCAGTTCTCAGAAGCTCCATTTAGCGAGAGCTGATGGTCCGCCATCATTGAATGTGGAGGCAGCAGAGTTGAGTGAAAACGGCGGTGGATTGTCAACAACTAATCGCCGAGAGGGGACACTCACTTTCGGGGAAGGTCAAGTGGAAGCTGAAGTCGGCTCCACCAACTTACTCCTTTGTCCCTTCCCAGAGAAGATTTTCATGTAAATAGTTACAGTTACAGAAAGAAACCCAAGTATGTCCAACCTTAGCAGCAAAGGCCCCAAGAAGGACACCAAGATGAGAATACGAGCTTTTCCTGTAAGTACTGGCCGTAGACAGAACAACTTTCTCTGTTAGCCCTTTACTCTAGCAGCGGGGATGTTATGAAGTGGCGCAGATCTGTAGGCCTAACATATAATGGTCAATTTGAATGCAGCCACTCCTACCGTTATCCATCACGACATATTTTCTGTGTCATGACATATGATTATATTGTCTGATTAATCTTTTAGCTAACTGCTAGTTGACGAAAGTAGCCCATACTGTCTACTCAAGCAACTCGTTATTTAGCTAACGTTAGCTAAACAGTTCGGCCTTACCTTTGTTAGCTAGCTAACCAGTTAGCAAAGGCCCCGCTTGACACTTATGAGCTGTCTTGTAGCTTGCTAACATTAGCTGGATCAGTTTCTGAACGAATGGCCCGATACATTAGCAACCTGTGAACTTGTTTAATGTTTTTCAGTGTGTATTTGTATATCTAACAGTCGGTATAGCAAGATGTGAATCATTTGGTAACCATGATTTAGCAAATGGATTATCTCATCCCTTGTTACGTGGTCATAAATCCAGGATTATGCTTTTTGGCAGCAAGTTAAACTGCTAGCTAGCTATGTTGTTCAGTATGACAACAGCAGGCCATTACTACCATGAAACGTCAATTTTGGGCAACCCCACTAATAACCATTATGTTTGTATAATGGTTGAATTTGTAAAGTGCGGTTGAGTAACGAAATCATTGCCCATTTGTTTGCGGCCGTACATGTTTAGATACCACGTAAATATTTTTCATTCACTGAAGGAAGAGGAGGGCCTGTCGTCGAAATGTTTGTGAAGTTATCGCTAGCAGTCTAACATGTTGGTCATGGATGTCGTTCAC
Source organism: Engraulis encrasicolus (assembly GCF_034702125.1). Classification (NCBI taxonomy): domain Eukaryota; kingdom Metazoa; phylum Chordata; class Actinopteri; order Clupeiformes; family Engraulidae; genus Engraulis; species Engraulis encrasicolus. The sequence continues at coordinate 56,335,808 of NC_085864.1, forward strand.
TGTGTTGTGATTGATCTTTGTGGATCTTGTCACATTGTTGTTGACATTCCTGTTAAGGCAATAACAGGAAGAATCTAAATCTGATGTTATTAGCATTTTTTTAACTTGAGACGATGCAGTGTTCACTTGCAATCTGAACCGATAGGGCCCACCCGATTAATTTTATTTCATGTGTCTAATGTGAGTATCATACGTATACATGTGTATTAATGTTGCTGGTAGGCTGTAAGGGAGGGATTCGAGTCATGGTATGCTCTGATTGCTCTGATATCTTTGCTATGCACTGTCAGCTTGTTCAAGTACTCTGCAGTCAGAGTGTATTTGATGTACTGAAAGCCCTTTTCTCTACAGGTGAAATAAACCCCCATTGAGGCCTGTAGTTTATAGCCATAACACCTCAAACCACCCCCCATACACATGCACACACATCTGTAAAGCTGTGGACTTCTGCAAAGCCTTGAAAGTAACGTGTACCCCCTTCCTTTCAAATCTGTACATTGGTTTAACTCACTATCAAAAGCTATGGATAGGCGTGTGTTCCCTGCCCATGTGCACGTGTGCAATTTTGGAGACGAGTGTGACGAATGTCCTTCCCACTATGGAGATGTGATCTGGGTGCTCAGCGTGTCTCTGCGATGGTCAGACTGCCCTCCCCTCGCACTGCTCTGATGAAATGCCGTCACCTCTGGTACATGTGGGTCACTCTGATGGAGTGGACAGCCGCAGTAGCAGGCCTAACCTTGCTGCTGTTGAGTTTGCTTAAGTTGCCGCCTGTCTGCTAACGGGTATAGCTGCCGCATTGTGTTTTTGTTATTTCCGTCTTCTCGTGTTTGAGAATGATGAAGCCGATGATGTCATGGCATGGCGTAGTAGTACTGGAAGCACAAACCTGTCTACCTGGAGTTTAGAGGCTACGTCTGTGTCTTGGGACGTGCTCAGCATTTTTTCCTGGTGATTCAAAAGCGCAGGAAGCTGGCCTTTAGACTCTGGTGGCGGCCTACATAGAGCTCATTGTTGTGGTTTGCTGCCCCATTTCATGATCACGTGACCACTAAAGGTGAGGCAATCAATCATCCAGATGACTGACAGGTCAGACGGTCGCACGTCACACTGTTGAAACTGTACTGCAGCAAACAAAACACAGTGGAGAACAAGGTTTGGAAAATGACAACTTCATTTTCCTCAAGGTTTCCATTGCCTGAATTTCCAAATTGCACAGGGTTATTGTGGTCATTATGGGTAAAAAAATGTGTCATGGTCAGTAGGGGCTAATGCACTTTTGTGCAGTACAGGGTTTCAAATCTACTCCTTGATGACAGCCTACTGACATCTTCTGGTATGGCCACGCAATGATGAGC
>NC_085864.1:56342165-56384665 GCF_034702125.1 Engraulis encrasicolus
CCACCAGAACACACACACACACACACACACACACGCGGCAGCTCAGCAACTTTCACTTTACCAGGCTCGGCAATAGTGCAAACTCATTCCGATTGCACCTGAAGATTTCATTGGTCATGCTAATTGCTCGGATGAGAACGATAGCGGTGATTAGGTCTGCGAGTGTATTTTGTATTTCATGTCTGCTTCAAAGTCCAAAGCTTTATGACACTACTACAGTGACTGTGCATCATATTATCGTTTTGTCTAAATGCCTCCTCCTCTCTCTCATCTTCCCCTGCCCTGCTCTGCTCTGCTCTGCTCTGCTCTGCACAGATGACTATGGATGAGAAGTATGTCAACAACATCTGGGACCTTCTGAAAAATGCCATCCAGGAGATCCAGAGGAAGAACAACAGCGGCCTGAGCTTCGAGGAGCTGTACAGGAACGCCTACACCATGGTGCTGCACAAGCACGGGGAGAAGCTGTACACCGGCCTGCGAGAGGTCGTCACCGAGCACCTCATCAACAAAGTAAGGACGCGGAAAAACGCGCAAGCACTGCTGCAGTATAGACACACACACACACACACACACACACACACACACACACACACACACACACACACACACACACACACACACACACACACACAGGCTGAGGTTCTCGCTCAGATGTGACATTATACACCTCCACGGTGTCTATACGCCTCTCACTTCAGTTTAATTTATTAGGGACTGTCTACAATTTAAACAATAAATGTTCCCATGTCATGCATCATACCCGCGTTGGCCTCAGGCTAATTTATATCTACAGTCCCAGGCATAGCAGGACCCCCCCACCTCACCCAGTAGCCAACGCCACTCATGCAGTAATCAAATCACTCACATGAGCGTCCAAGCCCTCTACTCCACACACTCTCCTCACAGACACGCTCACAGACACACTCACAAGCAATAACATATAGCACATTATCATGCAGAACTGTCATTCAATATGCGTGAGAGGAAAAAAAGAGAAGAGCATTATTATAGAAATTAGAAAGTATATAAAGTATTATTGAGTAGATAACTAACCTTGACCAGATGAAAATAAAGCCGTTTCAAGCATTTGGCAGCAAAATCAAATGTCTACTGTAAGTGCCATTTCACCCTGTCTGGATTTGACCCTGGGCACAACCAGTAGAGGAGACTCTGAAGATGTAAAACATCTCTTAGGATGATCTTGCTTGAGCATATTTGCAATACATTAAGCTAGATTTATGCTTCGCTCGCATAGAATCTGCGTCCGTCCGTTTTCTGTCTATGCGAGTCCACGCCCCCCTCTCAGAGGCTCTGCGCCCGTCGTCTAGCGCCTCGAAAAAATTCTAACTATCCGTCGGACGGACGCGGAGTACGCAGACAAAAAGGCACTATGATTGGTCGTCTCGCTACTTCCTTGTTCTGTTCTTGTGGCAGCGCAATGCCAGTAGTTTGCGAGAGCAGAGCTGTATTCTGTTAAAAAAAAAATAATGCCTTGTGTGTAAATGTGTGTAAATACACAAAGCTACAAGCTAAGTAACAAACAATGCATCAGTTGAACACTCGTGGCACAATACCTGCGGTTTTACTACCGTTCCTCCACCGAATGTAAACACACATCGGCAGAATCAACTGTCTTTACATGCTTGCATTTTCTGCTCGTGAAAACAGACTGGGTATGTCAAATAATGATACCACTGCATTGCCTTTGCAATTTGTGTGAAAATACCTAGCTAACCGGGATAGAAAGCAACATTGCACCTCGCAGAGCTCGCAGATGCATGAATACAAAATTGGTTCGTGGCCACTCCCACGCGACTTTTCACGCTCGCAGTTGCTGAAGTCTAATCTGACCTTTAGGGTAAGGGTGGGCGGTAACCGCGGTATAATATCGTGTGCAGTATTTTTTCATCAATGATAGAGATTTTGTCTCATACCGTCTACCGCAATAGTGCATTGCGTCCTGTAGATGTAGAGTTATAGTTATAGATAGCTGTAGATAGTTATAGAAAAGTTTAAAAATATGTTTTCAAATGATTTGAATGACAATAATTCCCACATAGATGAACAATGTCTGACCAGTCATTTCCAAAAATGAAATGCAAAAAATGGTGTTTTGGTCATTTTGCCACAAAACGCTTAATTTTAAAATTTTGTACATAAGTGTACAATACCGTGATATATACCGTGATATATACCGTGATATATACCGTGGATAAAATTATACCGAGGTATACATTTTTGGCCATACCGCCCACCCCTACATTAGGGGCTATGCCATTGAGTGACTTCTAGATAATGAGACATACAAATACACTATTGGCCATAGGCCTGCCCATTTGCATGCTAACAGTTACGGTAGGGCTGGGAGATATGGAAAAACACCCTATATCACGATATGGATTAGTTTATATCACGATAACAACATATATCACGATATACCACAATTACGTTTGTTTTCAATTATTCTATTTTGTGGTGTCCTAAAGCCACATTTCTTTCAAATGAATCTTTTTATTCTCATTTTTACAGTTAAATGAACTTCGAGCATGTATAGTGACGACATGAAATGTAATTAAGTTATATAAAAGTGTATATTGTGCCCTTTCTCCTCTATTGTTTATATCATGATAAAATTAGTTTATCAATTTTATACAATTTAATATCACGATAACGATATATATTGTCATATTGCCCAGCTCTAAGTTACGGTACATTCAGCCTGAAAACAACCAAAGCCAACAGGTGGGTGAGGTCGGTGGAGACGTTTGGCCATGAATTAGCTTTAGTAGCTCTTGCTGTGATATCGACGTGCTTGACAGCTCGCGCGTGTTGGCCTGAATGATGAGGAGAAGAGAGAGCGAGAGAGAGAGAGACTCCGCCTGAGTTAGGTCATGATGCGGACTGCCTCCAGCTTTTACATGTTTTTCTTGTGTTGATGCTAGAAACAGCTCTTGCATTACATTACTCGTAGCGGAGTTGATCTTATTAAGTCATTTGTGTAATTGTGCGTTTTAATCATCAGCTGGTGCTGAGATGTCAGCAGCATTTAAAGATGTAATCGGAGACAAATCAGCTGTTGGGAGTCTCTGAACAAGCTGTGTGTGTGTGTGTGTGCGTGCGTGTGCTGGCCTTGCGTATTATGAATCTGACTGACAAATAAGTGGATGACTTGGGAGGTGGTTGGAAGCAGTGAGCGGCACGTGTGTGTGCGTGTGTGTGTGCGCGCGTGTGCATGCATGCGTGTGCGCGTGCGTGTGTGGTCATTAGGTGTTGAGCGGTGCAGTAGGCCGCTGTGCTGCACTGTGCTGCGCTGCCGTAGTCTTATGTAAGGTGGATTTCCCTGCCTCTCCTCTCCTCTGACCTTCCCCAAATCCATTTGGCCTCTCCTCCTCACCACCCCACCTCTTGCTCGCTCGCGCGCCCCCCCCCACCCCTCTTGACTCTGGCGTAATCCTTCTGCCCGGTACTGCCAGTCTAGCGAGGGACCCCTCTGGGCTAACGGGTGGATCCATATGAGATATTTGGCTTGCTGTGGGAAGTTGTTATTCAAATGGGCCCCTTTCTATTACTGAGGCAGTGTGCCACTCGGCACCTTGGAGCAGCACCCACCCAGGCAGGCAGGCCAGACTTTATAAGGCACAGTTTATAATGCAACGTTTATTATGCACAAGTAATGCATAGTTTGTAATGCATAGATAGGCTCGAGCCGATCATTATAAACTATCAAAACGCATAGCTGGCCGAAGTCTGCCGGAGCTGTCTCTCTGTGGGAGATTTTTATTCGTGTCACTTAGAAACACCCTCCTTTCCAAAAAGCAGCACAGCAGTCAGATTTGTATTTTAACATGCCCATTGTTTTTTGTGTGGCATGATGTGTGTTCCTATTTGTATGTGTGTGTGTGTGTGTGCGCGTGCGTGCGTGCGTGTGTGCCAGTCATGCCCTGGCTCTGTGTGGCAGCAATCCAGGGGATTAGCATGTGGTAGCAGGGCCAGATCTCCACGGCCGTGTGTGTGTGTGTGTGTGTGTGTGTGTGTGTGTGTGTGTGTGTGTGTGTGTGTGTGTGTGTGTGTGTGTGTGTGTGTGTGTGTGTGTGTGTGTGTGTGTGTGTGTGTGTGTGTGTGTCCACTGCAGGACACTGGCTCGGCTCCACTTTCTCCTTCTCTGGCCAAACTTGGTACCACTATGTGACAGAAATGAATGAGCATTTTTTTTTTAATCGCTTAGTAATACAGGAAATGCACCATATTTTAGCAGATGTTGGCTGGTGCCCATTTCCACCCCTAATAGCTCGTCAAGTGCAGCGGAAGTGAGCGTAAAATACTTCAGCTGCATTTCAGAGTTATTAACTTCAAATGAGTTAATGACAAAAACAAAACGTTTCCTGGTGGGTTGGGTGGGTGATGGGTGTTTTCTGATTCACCATGGATGAAGTGGCAGTTTTGGCCTTCTTCCCGCCAATTGTCACTATCTGTCTGTCTGTCTGTCGCGGCCGTCTCCAGACTGTTGTCTCATGGTGACACACGGCCACATACCTCTTGTCATGGCAGCTTTATGTGACGTCGCCATGACTACTGCCTGTGTTGTTGAGCTGAGCGGTGTGTTACGAAACAGCAGGCCAGGCCAACCTGTTTGGGAGCTCGGAGACCGAGCAGGCGTACGTACCGTATGCACTGCTGTGTAGGCTGAAGAGTGCCGTTTGATACGCAGGCCCATACAGGAAGTAACATGTTAAAGGGTAACGTTTAGGTTAAATTTATAACTAAATATAAACTGGATGTTGTCAGGAGAGGTGTTTTGAAACATATATGTGAAATTCACAGTCTATAACAAAGCCAAACTGCAATATTTTTATGAAAATGTATCATTTTACAGCTACTTCTGAAGTATTGGGCTCCTCACTGGCAGAGCCTCTATGACGTAGATAGAGGGAGTCCAACTAAAGTTCTGGCTCAGCTCTCGCTTGTGGATGTAGGCTTACCAACCATTTTGGTTCTAGTAGAGAGGCTGGGAAAAGTGGGCAGTTATATTGTATGTGGGCTATTGAAAATGGTCTATTACTGTGTTTGTGCATTGTGTTTTAAAAAAGACAGATCAGCGGGTCTATCGGTTTATCTAGAATATGAAACTGTTCTGGGTATCCGCGCTGTTTGTGGCCATGCGTAATTTCCGATTATAAACAGGGGGGGCGATATCTAGGCCTATCTCTCCTTTGCTTTCACATGAGAGATGCATTTCATAGGCAAATCTAAAATAGTCTCAAAGTAGACCATTACATAGGCTACTTAGAAATAGCGACTACTTTAATATTTTTCCCAAAAACGGCATTTGCCGTGGAGTAACGACATGCCCGCCGCCTATGCGCCCTCTGTCCATGGTGCTGAAACCGCGGCACTACTCCTATGTGAAGCGCGTTACAGTTTCACGAGGGGGTTGGTTTACAGGCTACAAAAAGACCAAACTATATAATAGGCTATGGTTGAAGGCCCTACCCTTTGCCGACAATGATGAGAAATAATATGGTCACTCACTGTGAGTGGCATTGCGTCAAACGTTTCCTACTCGGTGCAAAACAATAACTCATAGCACCCGAGAAAAATGCCATGTTGTAAAAATGGCATATAGTCTATTTTCAATTTCAGTTCACTGCTCAGTAGGCCTATTACATGAAACTTCAATAAAGCTCATCCACATGCACGTCACAAAACAATAAACCAGGCGGCGGGACTTTCGATTATATTCCCTCCAAAAATGTCCGCATGTCACAAAAAACAGTTATTTGCATTGTCCGTAATTATACCAAACTAAAAAAGCATTCCCGTAGGCTAGAAGAAATCAAGTCTTCAGCTGCTATAATCCTCGTTACAAAACTGAAACAAAAATGGCAGCACAAATATTACCTATATAGCCTACCTATTTTTGCATTGCGAGCTGTCCACGTGTGTGGTGCTAGGGGCGAAATGTGCACTGGCAGCACTCGTCGTTGAGTTTGGGAGATGTCTTTAGTGGGAGTAGGCCTATTTGAATGTGTAAAACACGTTGGACATGCTGGGCATTTTCAGTAGGCTATGCTTGGGAAAGATCGATTATTATTTTCCTGCGTCATTGTTTCACCGTCGACCTTGCATCAGCATGCCAACGTTAGGCTACATTTGCCAAACTAACGTTGATGTGGTCCTGACATTTTGATGAATAGCATAATATCTCTACATTTCATCTTGGCCAGTCAGAGATGGCACCAGTTTTTTAAAATGTCTGCACCCTGTGCGCCGGGAAGGCTGTTTTCTTAAAACTAATAAAGAAACCTGCTTCATCATTGGCGGGTATGCAGTGACTTAACTGTTTGCGCAAGAGCCTCCAGTATAAGCACCTGTTCGGCGTGATCTAGCACAGTCGCAACAGTTGCAACCTCGCGCATGCAACTCCATTAAAACGTGGACTTCGGTATGAGGTCTCTGAGCAATATGAACCAATCGAGTCGGCTTTGCTATTAAGCAAAATACTTCACTTATGTCTACTTTACTAAGAGGTATTTTGTGTAGGCCTAATATTTGGAGACATCACCTTTCCCTTTCTGCAAAGCGCTTTCGGGAAGCACGTCTCTCTCTCTCTCTCTCTCTCTCTCTCTCTCTCTCTCTCTCTCATACACACACGCCAACTCGTCCAACTCTCCGCAAGACGACGGCTATGTTTAATGTCACATGGCTTGTCTTGTTGGATAGGCTACCAGGCAAATTTGCAAGCACCTTAAGTTTCGATTGTGCCGCTTGGAGAGGAGGCATTTAAATGTTACAATTTAGGCTATTAAAGTAGGCATCGCCTACACACGTTCCGATTTTTTTTTAACTTTAACACGTTGTGCAAAATGAGTAATTTAAAACGCACCGGTTACTAAACCAGACCGGCTACTAAACGGGGCCGGTGTCTATTTTTCCGATTTTTCACAACACCCGGTTACAAAACGAGGCCGGCTACTATTAGGAGCCCGGTTACAAATCGAGGAAATACGGTAGCCTAATAACGGTCTGGTACACCCTCATGGCGCTGCTGCAGCGCATTGACATGGAGGAAACCTACAAAAAATATTATTATTTTAAATAATAAAATGGTTCAGACGGTATCTGGTGGATACTGCCACTGTTTAAGGCCATTTAACTTGTTGAAATTTAGCCTATAGGTCTGGAAAGGTGTTACAATATTATAATCTGGCCTATTCTCTGCAGTGCTTATGTCTGTAGAACGCGGCGACTCCCTCTATCTACGTCGGATTCTAAATGTTTGTTTAACACATTGAATACCGGCGGTGCTCACGGAATTATGTCGTAGAATACCAGCGTTCTAAGCCCTTTTTTACGTTTTTTTGTAGACTCACAGCTTATTATGTGATAGGGCCACTGAAATATGTTATGACTCGTTTGAAAGTGGAGACGCTGCCCTCTTAGTAGGTGAAAACTGTGTGTCTCTACGAGCTTTTATTGCCGAGTAAACCCACGCTAAACCGAAGTGGGTATCCATGGAATTCAGCTACAATCGGAGATATTGAGGTTTTTGTGAAGGGTGCGCTTCTTTAGAATGTGACGAGTTTGAAAGGGGATGAGTTGGTTTTAATCACAATTTGGTGCAAGGTTAGCTCTGACACACATCTTCCTGCACGTCAAGACACGCCTCCTGCTCTAAACCACTACGACACCGGCAATCAATGCCCTTCGAAATCCACGTTTTTCACACAGACTGAACACAAGCTCTTTGCACACATGCAGAAGGTCGGACATTTGCTAAAATAGTTCCCGATTACTCCCGAAATAATAGCCCAACATTGACAACAAATCCCAATGATATGATGCTTAGATGTAGCCCATCCGATCCATATGTAGCCATCTATGCTAGCTTCTGGCTTTTCACATACAGGAAGACAGTTCAACATAGGGGTGAATAATCAAATAAACTTATCTGGTTGGCGATCAAACTTCTAAATCGCAGCGCATTACTCCAATTACAATTCGGGTGCCATTTTGATCCAAGGAGCTGGTAAAGGTCTAGGTAGCAAGCCCAGAAAGTTCAAGATACTCCTGGCACGATATACAATGGTCTCTGTGTTTACCTATTGCGTGAAGTCAGACACAATACACGCTACCGATCGTGGGCTACTAGGGAAACAACAACATAGCACGATTCACGAATACGGCAGCACACCTCCTGCTCTGTCACACTACGACACCAGCAATCGATGCCCTTTGAAATCCCCGTTTTTCACGTGGACTGAACACAAACTCTTTGCACACATGCAGAGGGTGAGACATTTGCTAAAATAGCTCCCGATGACTCCCGAAATAATAGCCCAACATTGACAACAAATCCAAATGATATGATGCTTAGATGTAGCCTAGCCCATCCGATCCGAATCATATGCGGTGGCAGATGGACACTCCCAACTTAGATCGCTCCCGGACGTGTAGTCCCAGGTGTTTCTATCACTCCCGGACGTGTAGTCCCACCCGGATCGATAGTCTGGCTAGTGGGAGCGAGCCGACAGGGGAGCGTCCTGCGTTGGGAGCGACAATCAGGGAATCATGATATGTAGCCATGCTAGCTTCTGGCTTCTCACATACAGGAAGACACAGAAACTTATCTTTTTGGCGATCAAACGTCCAAATCGGAGCGCATTACAGCAATCACATATCGGGTGCCATTTGGATCCAAGGATCTGGTAAAGGTCTAGCAAGTCCAGAAAGTTCAAGATACTCCAGGCACTATACAATGGTGTTTACCTATTGCGTGAAGTCAGAGACAACACATGCTACAGTGACCGTACTAGGGAAATCAATGCAGGCAGCGCGATAGGCGACATGGGTTGGCATCCAGACATCTTGGTAAGTTAAATTAAAATATCCAAATCATAACACTCAAACATCATAACAATCAAACAACTTTGGACTGCAAATGTTGTCATTTATGTCCATCACAGAGCTACCAAAATCACATATATTGTCCATTGAAGTGTGTAGATTCAAAATATGATATTTAAATGCAAAAACGTATTTTTACGTTTTGGTATACAACGCATGGGCGTGAAAAACGCATTATTACGTCGTCGGTACTCAATGTGTTAAAAGAAGCCGCCGTTATTTTTGACAAAGTTTTCTGAAAATGTTGTTTATGCAATAATTCGATATTTTGACATATATCACATCTAAATGTATGTATTGAGGTTCTTAAAATGAGATTTAGTGGTGTTCAGGGATTAAAGTTCTCCGGCATATACCGGATTTCCGGCTTGTAGCGATTGCCCGTGGGTTAATTTGTTTTTTAATACTCGGAAATAAATTGACGGTAAATAAATAAATAAAGACAACACCCTCCAATCCCTCCTGCGTTTGTCAGCCAATGGTAGCAAAGGAGCTCACTAAAACTAACATTGTTAACCAATCAGAAGAAGAAGGGGGCAGGTCTTAGGAAAGCGTGCTAATTCAGTATCTCGCTCGAGTCTGACCACCACAGAGCCGGCGGTCTTCGAGCAGTCGCCGCCGACTCGCCGTTCTCATGCCGCGGTCACAGAGCAGTGTCAACAACTCGCTCTACATGGCAAGGCACCTTGCACCGTTTATTGCTCTATGAGCAGAAATATGTGTTAAGATTACTAAACTGCATGCTATGGATTGGTGATGCCGTTGTCGTCAAAAACATAAATGGAACTGGACATTGTGTGTTTGGACATAGCCTACAGAATGTCGATAAGCATACAGTGTTGATAGAGCTTCTCTGCTCAGTGCTAATAATTAGCTCTCCACAACACACAAGGTTCTGTTTTTCCACAGACGTTCGATCCCTCTGTGTCTTTTCATAATTTCTGAACCCAACTTAGAACTTAACACAGAGCTGTCACAGCATCTCCCGGAGTGTGGAGCGGTCGAGCGGACCGTTTATCTGTGTCTCATCTCCTAATGTCAACCACTGCCTGTGCATTATGCTACCGGTAGTTCCATTCAAAATAATGGCTGGATAGCGTGATTCATGAATCAATCACCAGATTACTTTCTGGGGTTGTTGGAAGATGTGCTTCAGTCTACAACTACTTGTGAGAACACCAACAGTAAGAGAATAATTTGTTATTAGTTAGAATTTAACAAAAAAAAGCTTAGTTTCACTTCAGCATGTTGCAGATGCCACACTCATGCTGAGTTTTGTTAGCGCGCTAACTACCGAACTTTTATGCTAATGTTTAGCTAAGAGGAGTCGGTTACTTATAATAAACACCACCTACATATTAACTGATATTATCTCCGGTGGAAAAATCAATGCAAAAGTATTGACATTGGCGCTGTGTTCAACTTAAAAGTGACTCAAATAGCGCCTAGCAAGATGGCAGTCTGCATGCAGACAGCAGCAAGTTTCATCCCACTAGCTGTAGTATCAGGTTTGGTTGTTGGGTGTATAATTCCTGTCATTGGCACGTTTTTAGTCTACACACATCTCAAGTTGCCGTTTTCATGATGATTGTGAGATCGTTAATGGCTTTTAACAATCTGTTAATGGGCTTTAGTTTTCAGTGGAATTCTAGTCATTGATTGGAGGCTAAAAATAATACTGCTATATGGTGATGGACAGAACAACTTGAGCTTGATGATGAAGCAAGGCAGTCTTTTTTCTGAGAATAGCCCAATAGGAGAGTAGCCAAAATATTTACAGGGCAGGCACTACAAATTCTGACCTAGAGCTAGCTCTATCCAAGGCTCTATTCAGACTGACTGTACAGCTGAGAAACCTGGAACCCATCTATCTACAGACACAGACAACATCTAGTCCATAGTAGCCACCAAAATGACATTAATGAATTAAGTTGATTTGCATTTGTAATTCGTTAAAACTAAAGGTATTTTGCATTATTATTCAGCCATGTCCAGGCATTTGCATTTTCTTTTTTTTTAAAGGCAGGATTAAACACTTAGGCCTAAGTAACCAAAGATTATGCTTTTACCTCTGTTATGTATCTAACATGTCATGGTATTTCAATCTTTGTTGGTCATATTCTGCTGCACATACTTTTCTCATGCTTTTGTGATGAAATGGCCTATGTAACTACACTATTATGTAATAATGATTATTGCTACACCCTTTTGGTCTCCTTGGTAGGCCCTATTCGAGTTGCAAAAGTCATTTTGACCCTGACATGGCACCCACATCAGAATAAGATAAATAAGACAAACATAAGTGTAAATACTAAGCTTAAAAAGCAATGAAATTCTCGTTTCACCGTGTATCGAATAGGGTCGCGTGGACGCACCAAAAAGTTCAGGCTCAGGATTTTTTTTTACTTTAATCCATGGGTGTTTAACCTGCAAGTTACACTTTAACCCAGTGAAGAGGAGGACGTGGAACAAAGACAGACAGACAGACAGACAGGCTGACAGACAGATAGATAGAAAGAGCGGGAAAGAAAGGGAGGGGGAAGGAGGGAGGGGGTGACTGAGATAAAGAGAGGAGGAGGCAATTGGAGTGAGATGGAAGGATGTTTCCCGGTTAGTCCCACAGAGGGCGCTGTACGTGACTAGGCAGGGTTGGCCTCAGCAGAGGTGCATCAAGTAGAAGTAGGTCTGTTACGTGCAGAATTACAATACTAGTAGAATGACAGAACAGAGTTGTAGCAGAGAGAGTAGAGAGAGAGAGAGAGGTTCCATTGGCCCATTGTTTCCGGGCTCTATTATTGCAAGGGGGAGGGGGGGAAATCCCCCTTTAGGCAGACCTAAGGACTGTTCTATTCAATGCTAGGAGTATTATGACACGCCCATTTAGGCAGACCGGAACCTGGTCATGTTAGGTGCCCATAGCAACCTATTACAATGGCATATCTCTATACACTTAAAGAATCTCTGGTTGTAGTGTAATATCACAGTAATAGTACTGTAATAGCATCCGATCGTATCAGTAGTTCTCCATCTACTTCATACATCTGATTGTCAGTAGCAGTAGGTAGCAGGCTAGCCTTGTAGCACTGAGGCCCAGGGGCTTAGCTCTGATGAAGTGGTGAGCTAATTATTCAGAGACTGTAGGTCAAGGCGTGAATTTATTTCTCCAGTGCCTAATGGCTGCTGTGATCCAAATGACACTGGAGACACACACGCGCGCGCACACGCACACACACGCACATAGACACACACACATGCACATAGACACACACACACACACACACACACACACACACACACACACACACACACACACACACACACCCTGCAGCACATGGACCCAGCAAGCACATGGCACCACTTTGTGTCACTCTTGCATAAACAGGCTGTCACTCAGACAAGTGCACTCACTGACATGCACGCACACATACACCCGTGCACGCACTTGCACGCAAACACTCACATGCACGCCCGCACACACACACACACACACACACACTTGCACAACCTGTTCAGACGCCGCTGGCTGTAAGCTAAAGAGCCACTCAGCACAAGGAGCAGAGCACTGTGACATATCGCACCCACGCACGCACGCACGCACGCACGCACGCACGCAACGGTAGTAGAACATTGTCCCTCATTGTGGGACCTTACAGCTACTCCTCTTTTCATCAAGGTTTTCAGTTTGCCTTTCTGCATACCTGTGGTCTTTATCTTTATCACAATACCTTCGAATACTGATAAAATAACTGGCCTAACAGCATAGTCTGCTGCTAATTGGTTGGTTGGTTGGTAAGTGGTTGTCCCCTGACTGCGTAGGCCAGTATGCAGCATCCTCAGTTGAGCAGCTGGTGAGGGGTCATGGGGGGCCTCCAAATGGTCCTGACAGCCCTGTCCCCATCCATCGTTACCAAGCGGATGAAGTGTGAATATACGAAGATGTCAGAGCAGCTGTCAGTCAGTCATAATGCTCATCTGAAATGTTACAGGCTTAACCGGCCACAAACACAACTTTGAAAGGCAGACTACTGTAGTGTCATGTAATCGTAACCTTATTGTGGATAAAGTACTGCAAGATGTTGAAGACATATGTTTGAGTATATTCATGGTCTTTTTTAGCATATTAAAGTTGTGCGCTTCTCTTCTGCTTGTGTGTTCCTCAGGTTCGAGAGGACGTGCTGAACTCCCTCAACAACAACTTCCTGCAGACCCTCAACCAGGCCTGGAACGACCACCAGACAGCCATGGTCATGATCAGAGACATCCTCATGTACATGGTACGTAACGTGCCGCACAATCCAGACGCCTGCTCAACATTTCTGCAGCTGGACAGAGCCAGAGAGCCTTAGCCCTCAACAGTTATGGAGCACCACCACCAGATTTGTGGATCTTATTGAAATTTGTCCTCTGTTTATAATTCCCTTGTTCCTTGTGTGTGGTTTAACGTGTTGACACGTCTTGGGTTTGTGTCAGCGCTAATCAGTAGCTTCTGTATGCTAAACTGCTAATCAATAACTGGTGCTTGTTATAACAGGGGTGTGTGTACTGTATGTAGACGTGATTTCTTTCTTACCTCACACTGTGATTGTTGTTGTTGCAGGACCGCGTGTATGTTCAGCAGAACAACGTGGAGAACGTCTACAACCTGGGCCTGATCATCTTCCGAGACCAGGTGGTGCGCTACGGCTGCATCCGAGACCACCTACGGCAGACGCTGCTCGACATGATCGCCCGCGAGAGGAAGGGAGAGGTGGTGGACAGGTACACACGTGCGCACGCACGCACACGCACACGCACACACACACACACACACACACACACACACACACACACACACACACACACACACACACACACACACACACACACACACAGTAGTAGAGCAGTATTGTCTCTCTACAGTATTGCCTCTTGTGCTACCGGATGTAGCCATCCAAGGTTCCCACCATCATGCAAATCCTGGAAAAGTCATGGAAATACATTTTTCCAGGCCTGGAAAAGTCATGAAATTGTGTAAATCCAATGAAAGCCATGGAATTTTACTGTTGTTTTAACATAACTACAGCCTTCTGTCATCATTAGTCGATTAGGATTATTTCCTCATGAGTCAGAGAGGTCCCGCATGTTATGTATTGACAATAATTTGAATAGTTAAAAACTTACACCATAAGGTGAGTTGAAAGGGTCACATTTCATATTTAGCCCCAAAGTATGCAAAATTCTACCTACTAAGTCATGGAAAATGCATCTTTAGGTCATGAAAAAGTCATGAAAAGTTTTGAAATTTTGTCAGTCAAAAAAGAGAGGGAACACTGATGCTGATCTCTGGCGCTACTGAACTGATGTATTGCTATGACTATACTGCTTTGCTGATGAACTGTTAAAGAACATTGATGTACGTCTTTGACTTGAACAGGGTGTCCGTGTGTTTGTAAAGAGTATTAAAAGTTGATAAATTCAAAAAGCTAAATGTAATGGCCTTAAAAGTAGTACATTTCCTCAAAAGGTATTGTTTTTGAAAAAACGAGCTGTTCTTTTTTTGTTGTTGTAGCATTTTGAATAAAATTTAAGTGGTTAAGCTAGACTTTTAGCCCAAAAGTTGTCGATTTGACTCACGACCCGCCTGGTTGGTGGGTGGGGTAGCCTAATTAACCAGTGCTCTCCCTAATTCTCCTCCATGACTGAGGTACCCTGAGCATGGTACCGTTCTGCCGCACGCCTCCCTTTCAAGCGTATTTTTGAAAAAAAAAATGTCTTGTTAACACTCGCAACGAAGTGCCGTGATGGTTGTAAATCTGATCTAAAGGTAGTGAAAAAAGGTATTAAATGGTAGTAAAATTGACTTCAGGATTGGTGTATATGCCCTGTTGAAGTTAGGATTTTATAATGGCAAAAAAAACAAGTGTTACAGTAGTATGCCTTCCTACTTGCTTTCATCCCATACATCTGAACTTCAGCTAACCCCTGGGGTTTCTTCAGCTCTGTATAGAGACAGGATTTATGGTGTTAGGAGCTGCAGCTATTTCCTATTCAGGGGTGCATTTCTCCAAACCATAGTTGCTACTTACGTTAGCTACTTTCTTGGTTGCAATGTTATTTCCCATTGGCGACCACCCAAGTTGCTAGTTGGCTTGCCACTATGCTTTCGAGACACAACCAAGATATGCTGGAGATCTCCACACACTTTAAGGCAGCTCTGCTCTGCTGAATGAGCGTGTTACGATGGGAGGCCAGCGTGAACTAGCCTGAGGCTGCTGGGGATCGCTGGCTCTCCCCCCAAGGCTGTTGATTTATTCATGTTGAGACAGCTTCTCAGGATGATCTGGATGTAAACGTTCTCTTGCATTTCTTCATCTGATTAACTCGTTTTTTCCCCTTCTTCTTCTTTCTCTTCTTTGCCATCTTGGTTTTTCTTTTCAGGGGGGCCATCCGTAATGCCTGCCAGATGCTGATGATCTTAGGCCTCGAAGGGAGGTCTGTGTACGAAGAAGACTTCGAGGCCCCGTTTTTAGAAATGTCAGCCGAATTTTTCCAGGTTTGTGATCGTCTCTCTTTTCCCCCTCTCTCTCTCTTGTCCCTGGCAGTTGAGTGGATTTGCATAGAGTCTAGCAGCATCCAGACTTGCTGTGGAGATAATTCATGTCAGGTGTGGAGTCGTCTCTGCGGATGTCTTCACAGGCCTCATCCCGTTTCCCCATGAACTCACACTGTGGCTCTCTGCCTGTGATTGAAGGCTGTTTGAATGTGAATGCAGACTATTAGTCCTCGAGTGAAATTCAAAGCACACTGCTGCAGTTTGTGTGTGTCAGGGCTGTTTAGCCGTAGCCCTGCTGATGGCTCGTTCACGTTGTTTATGAGCTAGTGTCATCATCTGAGGTCTAATGATGACTGTGCACACAGAGAGATGTTTCCCTCATCTGTAGTCAAAGAGCGGAAAGCAGAAATGAGGTTTAGTTCATCCCTCTCTCTCTCTCTCTCTCGCTCTCTCTCGCTCTCTCTCTCTCGCTCTCTCTCTCTCGCTCTCTCTCTCTCGCTCTCTCTCTCTCTGTCTCGCTCTCTCTCTCGCTCTCTCTCTCTCTCTCTCTCAGATGGAGAGCCAGAAGTTCCTGGCGGAGAACTGTGCCAGCGTCTACATCAAGAAGGTGGAGGCGCGCATCAACGAGGAGATTGAGCGGGTGATGCACTGCCTGGACAAGTCCACAGAGGAGCCCATCGTGAAGGTGGTGGAGCGCGAGCTCATCTCCAAGCACATGAAGACCATCGTGGAGATGGAGAACTCCGGCCTGGTCCACATGCTCAAGAACGGCAAAACGGAAGGTGCGCAACTCTGGCTGTTTGCTGTGTTTGCTTGTCATTTACAGATTTAGTAGTTCTTGAAATTATAAATGTGTCAGTGGGGTACACAACTTTTCTCCTTCATCATTATTTGTAAAATTAATAAACATTTTACCGTAAGTGCATGTCTTTGCTGTGTTTTAAACACTGTGAAGCATTTAGTATTTTCCTGTTTGAACCACTTGTCACTAATATGCTTGTCTCTTGTCTCTTCTCGCATGTTATGTTTCATGTGTTTGCAGACCTGGCCTGTATGTACAAGCTCTTTAGCCGAGTGCCAAACGGCCTGAAGACCATGTGTGAGTGCATGAGCTCGTACCTGCGTGAGCAAGGCAAGGCCCTGGTGTCGGAGGAGGGTGAGGGCAAGAACCCCGTGGACTACATCCAGGTAACCACACACTCCCCCAGGGATCCTGCACGCTGCACCTGCACAAAGGCTGCGGCTCAGGGGAAACGCTACAGTAACACTTGTTAGTGTGCACCGCCTGCTATTTAGATAGTCCCCCCCCCTCTTGATAAAAAGACCTTGTTTACTTTACTTTTACTTTACTTTATTTATTTTTCAGGACATTGCACATTAATGAACATAAACATACAAAACATATGTAAATGCGCCAGATTATAAATGCTAATTTCCATCTGGTGTCCAAAAATATGTTTTGTAGATAATACACATTACACAGAACATGATTTATCATGTAGAACTTGCATGGAGTGTAGACAATGTTTACTGGATCTTGTGTGTAATGTTGCCTGTTGTGTCTCTGTCAGGGTCTTCTGGACCTCAAGTCTCGTTTCGACCGCTTCCTGCTGGAATCCTTCAACAACGACCGGCTCTTCAAGCAGACCATCGCAGGCGACTTTGAGTACTTCCTCAACCTCAACTCCCGCTCGCCTGAGTACCTGTCTCTCTTCATCGACGACAAACTCAAGAAGGGCGTCAAAGGAGTAAGTGTCTAACCTTGGCCCCCTCATGGGAATCTGGATCCAGATCAACCATCCCATCATTCCTCAAACCATACCATGGTTATATATATATATATATTTTTTTTTTTGCCAAGTCAAAATTCATAATCGAACATGCAGTATCTGTATTTGACACGTTTGCCTTGTAGAGGTGAAATGCAGTCCGTTTGCCATTACTTGCAGGGTTTCCAAGGGTCATGGAATTTCTGGAATACCATGGAATTTCATACGTTTTTCCAGTCATGGAAAGTCATGGAATTTTACAGTTCTGCATGCACAGTCATGGAATATCATGGAATTTTCTTAACAGATGTGTAAAAGCAGAAACTTTTTTGTTTGGTGTATAACATTGTTTCTTACTGGTTATACTGAAATGCTTCGCCAGAAACAGTTTGGTTTTGCGCTGTTATATGCAACATTCTAGAATGCAATGAACCGACTGAAGTCTGTCGGTGGCTGAGCGTCGACTCTAGGGTTGAAGATAATCTTCAGTTTTCACACTTTTTTTACGTAATTTCTTTACGGAAGTGGTCATTGAAATTCTGTTTTTGGGGTCTGGAAAGTCATGGAAAATCATGAAATTTTATATCTGAATTAGAGTGGGAACCCTGTACTTGTGTTGTCAGATTCCAGTGAATACACACACAGACAGACAGACACACACACACACACAATATACGATAAATTGAAAATAATGCATTGCAAAGATGATTCCAAAACGCCACCCTAACACCCCCTTCTTCTTCTGTGTCCTGTGCTCAGCTGACGGAGCAGGAGGTGGAGTCCATCCTGGACAAGGCCATGGTGCTGTTCCGCTTCATGCAGGAGAAGGACGTCTTCGAGAGGTACTACAAGCAGCACCTGGCCCGCCGACTCCTCACCAACAAGAGCGTCTCTGACGACTCGGAGAAGAACATGATCTCCAAACTCAAGGTGAGCAGTGCACTGAGCAGTGCTGCGAAAGAAGTCCCAATTTGATTCCCAAGACCTCTGTTTTAAGTTTGCATTGGGCGTTTTAAAAATATGTGTTAAGTAGCTCGTTCAACACTGCAACCATAGCATATTATGTAGCTGGTATAGTCAAGACAAAGATCACACAGTAAGTGCTACTGTGAGCTGTGATTTGTCATTTGTAACATTAAAGATATTAATCTGATTTAATTTAAAAGGTGTCAGGGTGTGTGTATGTGCAAGAGAGGGAGGGAGAAAGGATTGATTTGAAATATTTTTTTGTTTCTTCTGCAAGTGTAGCTTTTCTTGGAGGTGGTGGCAATAATCTACTGGTGATTAGGAAGCCTCTGAGATCTCTCTAGTTGAGACGGGGAGGGTGTGGGGATGCCCCTTTGCATGAGATTGAGTCACAGTATAAATAAAGTATACTCTACTTTACTCTACACTCTACAACACCTCTTTCCCTGCAGACTGAGTGCGGATGTCAGTTCACTTCAAAACTGGAAGGCATGTTCAGGGACATGAGCATCTCAAACACAACCATGGACGAGTTCCGGCAGCATTTGCAATCAACTGGGGTGAGTGATGCCGAATACCATCTTTCAACATTATTCAAAGGTGTAATCTTCTGAATTTAAACCATGATCCATATTTGTGTGTGTGTGTGTGACCTCTGTTTTGCAGGTATCTTTAGGAGGGGTTGACCTCACTGTTAGAGTTCTCACTACAGGATACTGGCCCACCCAGTCAGCCACACCCAAATGCAACATCCCCCCCTCACCCCGACACGCCTTTGAGGTCTTCAGAAGGTTAGGCACACTTTTCTTCCGTAGTGACACGTTTTCCTAGATGGTGATAATCTTGGCAGTTACGCTTATCTGTCAGGACATGATACTACTGAATATGTTTATTGTTTCAATTTCATTGTCATCTGTTACTGTGTAATTAGATTTTTCTTTTGGCTTCACAGCAGTGAGCTGATTCGATATTGGATCGTGATTCCGTCTTATGAACCCAATATCGATTCACGCTCAAAAAGTGTGATATCGATTCACAACTTTGTGGATCGATCTTTTGCCGATGATTATAGGTGCTATTTTCTCAACCACATCCTTTAGCTCTCCTCCACATTCATTTAGGCTACATGCACAAATACACATGGCCTGTTCAAGTAAATAGTGCCACTCTTTTCCCACTTCTTTCTCTCATACCAAGGCATTTCATGTTTGTGTGGGCATCAAATGCTGAGATATTTAGGTTTGTAGAGCCGGTCTTAGAATTTTAGGCATAGATGGGTTAAATTGACAACCCAGCAATACAGAAGATCGATATCGAATGGGATCGTGGATCAAATTGGATCGTGACCTTCTGGATCGGAATCGAATCGATCCAGGACATTTGGATCGATTCCCAGCCCTAGTGCCTCGTGTGTTGGTTTGTAACTGGTCGTATTTGCTGTCGTGTGGTGGTGTTTTAGGTTCTACCTGGCCAAGCACAGCGGCAGACAGCTCACTCTCCAGCACCACATGGGCTCCGCGGACCTCAATGCCACCTTCTACGGCCCAATCAAAAAGGTACCGCACACCAGCTCTGATCCCGTACATTGCTTTGTGAGGTTTTTTTTCTCTAAACCATGATCACCAGCATGACAAACACCAGTCTGCAGTTTCAAATGATACTTTGACATTATCAAATGCTATTTCAAATGAAATAATTTAACAATTCATCTTTGCTGTGATGAGGCAGGTATTTTTTTCGTCTCTGCCTTTTCTGTTCTGCCCCGTCCTCGTCCTCAGTAGTGCTGGCTGAGACGCGAGTTGTTTCAGTCTGACTTTGTTTTGCCCGCTGCCTGGCTTCCCCAGAGGACGCTTGAGATTTGAGCCTTTTTAGTCTGACTTTGTTTTCACCGGCTGTCTTCCTCCGGAGGACGCCTGAGATTGGAGCCTTTTTTTAAGCCGACTTCATTTCACCTGCTTGTCTGACTGTCTCCTGCATCCCAGGAGGCAACTGAAGCCGTTTTGCCTAACGTGACATCGCATATCACATCTCATTACCTACATTGCACTGCAACTACATTACACTTGTAATTGTTGTGATGTTTTAATCCAAAACGACGTCAAAGCAGGGAACGGTACTGGGGTGTCTAGTCTAAGACGAGTGTTAGTATTATCTTCTAGCATCATTGGCTTGTAAGGGGTGTGTATGGCTCTGCGGAACTCTCCTCTCCTCTCCTCTCCTCTCCTCTCCTCTCCTCTCCTCTCCTCTCCTCTCCTCCCTTCTCTTCTCTCCTCTCCTCTCCTCTCCTCTCCTCTCTTCTCCTCTCTTCTCCTCTCTTCTCCTCTCCTCTCCTCTCCTCTCCATCCTTCCCCCATGGCTGAGGTGCCTTTTTCCCCTCCAACTACTCCATAGGCAATATTGTCATGATCTTCTCCGTGTCTGCCATTTCGATGCTTTAGCTGGAAAACATACTTCACTTTGGTCAAACCAGTACATTTTAGTTTATTACTTAGTAAATATTCATGAAAAGATCAAATTTGGGGATGAACAGCATAGCTACAATGTCTACTCTACTCTACTACTCTGGCCACCATCCTACATGCTCTACCTCTAACTGAACCCTATTTTGGGTTGTCTATTGAAGACTGAGACACCAAGACATGGACATTGAAAGAATTTTCTGTTTGTATTTTTGTTTTGTTTTGATTACTGGAGCGTGCGTAATTGTTGTAAAGTTAGAATGATATGATGGGTATCCATTGCGTCTCCCTCTAGTGGTGCGTTTTGGGTTCCTGCACTGGGCATTTTTGGAGACACCTGCGGTGGCATTTTGGGGAACTAAGTTTAGTTAAGTCACACCTACTGGGGTCAAAGGCGAAATCGCCATTTCACACTGAAGAAGGGTGTAAGCCCGAAACGTCTGTGATGTGAGGCGATTAAAAATGAAAAAAGAAATCTGATGAGTGCTTCTTTATTCACTTTCTTTTGAGATTTGAGTTCTACCTCTAACTGAGCCCGCTGTGCTCCTGATCTGATCTGATCTGATCTGATCTCTCGCCTCGCTCCCAGGAGGACGGCTCAGACGCAGGAGTGGGTGGCGCCCAGGTGACGGGCTCCAACACCAGGAAGCACATTCTGCAGGTCTCCACCTTCCAGATGACCATCCTCATGCTCTTCAACAACAGGGAGAAGTCCACTTTCGAGGTACGCCGCCCTCTTCACTCCAGTGCTGCACACAGCGGTCTTGGCTCGCCTCTAGTTAAAATATGGTGTTGTTGACACTTAGGACGCGCACAGGCATTCAGGCTTGCAGGATACACAGATTGTTACTCATCATAGTGGAGACCTACCGTTGACCTCCAGTAGTTACATAACTAAAAGATGCCCTGCTTTTAATCAGGTCTGAAGAAATGCTTTGGCCCCAGATGTGTTGGAAAGCAAAGTTTATATCTGTATGCATAGCACAGACACCCAGCGTGCACCAGTGCTGCACTATAACTCAGGGCGGGATTGGGAGAGGGCCAGGGGGGTTGTGTGGTGTCCTGCTGTAGAGGCTGAGGTTGCGGAGTAGCTAGCAATACTGCAGTTGTGTGAGCCTCCCTCTCGCTCTCTCTCTCTCTCTCTCTCTCTCTCTCTCTCTCTCTCTCTCTCTCTCTCCCTCTCACTGCTGGCTGCTATCCTGCTTCTCCTAGTGTGGCCAGACTACGAACAAAAGAGGCCTCTGCCAAACTAACACACACACACACACACACCAGGCAGGTCTGACTCCAAGTAAAGAGTTGGTCCAGTGTTCACATTGGCGTCTGTGGTGGTAGTGTAACATGCTAATTGCTAACTGAGGGCATAAACAACTTGTACTTGCGCACTAAAACTAAATGTGTGGGTTTTTTGCACCCACTGTTTGTTTACTTGACCTTACTGTTGGTAGTGTAATTTGCTAGCCACAAACATTCTTCCTCTCGTGTGAAACCCGCATCTTGTTTGGCATTTTATATAGGCTTTGGTGGGAACCCACGGTTTCTGTTTAATGTTGTAATGCACAGCTAGAAGGAGTCAGAGTGCAAAGAGAATGATCTTGCATTTCAGAAAGATGATTAAGTTATCTTCTCTCCAGGTCTATTAATACACTTTTTTTCATCACAAGTCAATTTGGCTAGTGGATGTTAAATCTTACTAGCCACACACAGACTCACTATCAGTCAAAGTGGCTAGTAGTTTCTCTTTCCTACCAGCCAACCGAAATTTCACCAGCATTTGGTCGGTGTTAATTTAGAGCCCTGCTTATCTCTACCTCTTCTCATATGTTGGCACAGTTGTGGAGAAGTAGAAGTCTTGTCAAGATTAAAGACGGAAATTCAGTGACTTCTGACCTGACCTTTTTCTCTCACTCCTCATTCTGTGTCGTCCCCCCTCTGTCTCTCTCTCTCTCTCTGTCTGTCTCTCTTTCTCTCTCTCTCTCTGTCTCTCTCTCTCTGTCTCTGTCTCTGTCTCTCTGTCTCTCTGTCTCTCTGTCTCTGTCTCTCTGTCTCTCTCTCTCTCTCTCTCTCTCTCTCTCTGTTTCTCTTTCTCTCTCTCTCTCTCTCTCTCTCTCTCTCTCTCTCTCTCTCTCTCTCTCACACCTTGCGCTTGACTACCTTCTCGTGTGTGTCCACGTGTGTAGGAGATCCAGCAGGAGACAGACATCCCGGAGCGGGAGCTGGTTCGGGCGCTGCAGTCTCTGGCCTGTGGGAAGCCCACCCAGCGGGTCCTCACCAAGGAGCCCAAATCCAAGGAGATCGAGAACGGACACGTATTCACAGTCAACGACCAGTTCACCTCCAAACTGCACAGAGTAAAGATCCAAACGGGTAAGCGCACGGATACCCAGAACTCTGCTCCTGAATTTCATGGTTTCACCAAACCTGCTGTCTTGTTAACTGGTGTGTTTTGTATGTGTGTGTGTGTGTGTTTGTGACTGTCTGGGGCGCGTGCGTTGGGACGCTGCAGTGGCTGCCAAGCAGGGCGAGTCGGACCCCGAGCGGAAGGAGACGCGGCAGAAGGTGGATGACGACAGGAAGCACGAGATCGAGGCGGCCATCGTGCGCATCATGAAGTCCAGGAAGAAGATGCAGCACAATGTCCTAGTGGCAGAGGTGAGGAACTGAACCTGACATTGTAATACCTTACTACAATATCCCATCATAGTACTTTACTACAATATCCTATTAATACCTTACTACAATATGCTATTATAATACCTTACTACAATATCCTATTAATACCTTACTACAATATCGTAGTGGCCGAGGTAAGGTGCTGACTTTAGATTATAGCGCCTCATTTTTTACTTTAATATACTGTTATAATGTCTTACTACAATATCCTATTCTTAACACATTGACTACCAGCGGTGTTTTCAGAATCATGTCGTAGACTCCCAGCGTTCTAAACCATTTTTAGGTGTTTTTTGTACAGTCATAGCATATTATGTGATAGGGCCACCGAAACATGCTATGGCTCATTTGAAAGGTGAGCCTTTCACCTCTTAGTGCGTGAAAACCGCATGTCTCTACGTGCTTTTATTGCCGAGCTATCGTGAGTTGAACCAAGGCCGGTATCTGCCCAAATCACCATGGAAGGGCGATATCGAGGCTTTTGTCAATCATGCGCCGTTTCAGAATCTGGCGCTTCTTCTTCTTGTTATGAAATGAATCTTGCGCTTTTTCACGGAGACCAATACTAGACACATCTCTCCTGCTCTGCCACCTCCCCCTCCAAATGTATCAACCAACCAAGCGCATTTTCGCCGGAAGTACGTTTCAGTTCCTTGTGTAGGCTACAGTCTGTTCCTGCACAACTAATCTTTGCACACACCACACGAAACGGGTCGTAGTCACACCACCACACGCAGTAGGCAAAACATATTCAAAAACACGTCACTAAAGGCATCTAGTCCAACGTCAACAACAAAATCCGTTAATCGTATGCATTAATCTCTCCGATCCTGCGGGGAAACAGCAGTGCTGTGCGATGCATGCGTGCGATTCCCTGATTGACGCTCCCAACACAGGACGCTCCCCTGTCGGCTCGCTCCCACTAGCCAGACTATCGGTCCCACCGCCATATAACGGAGCTAGTTATCTTTTTGATGTTAGTTTTTTGTTTCTAACCCTAACTCTAAACCTAACCCTAACCCTACATTGCTTGTATGTGGCAGTGTATGATAATACGTGAAATATAATCGGGTGGGACTACACGTCCGGGAGTGATAGAAACACCTGGGACTGCACGTCCGGGAGCGATCTCAGTTGGGAGTGTCCATCTACCACCGCATGCGTGCTACTGTTTACATAGCAATGCTAGCTTCACCGACAGTAGCAGCCAGCTTCTCCTGTTCACTACGGCGTCAATTTCATCATGGGGGTAATAAAAGAACAAAATGAAGAATCCAACTTATCTGGTTGCCGATCAAATCCGAGGTAAGGGTAATAATCCAATCACAGTTCACAATGTGTAGGGCAGTAGGATCTGGCCAAGGTTTGCATTATTCCCCAGGTGTGTTCAGTCGAAGTGAAAGTGTTGTCTTCTGTACTAATTATTTTGTGAAGCATATTATAAAGCGCCATAGAGTGGACGCTGACTGTAGCCTATTGTAGCACTAAGGAAACAACATACAAGCACGATCCTTGTGTTTATAAAGATGACAGCATCGCAGACACTTTTGTAGGCTACACAGAGGGCGCAACAGTGACGTAACCAACGCAGACCAACAGTTCCATACAGTAGGCTGTTATGAAAAATATTGTTGTGTTGGTGCCGATCCTGGAGTTGTGATTAAAATGTCCAGATGATGACACAAACTTTTGACTGTCATCTATGTCTGTTCTACTTATCACAGAGCTCCCAAAATCACACACAATAAGCATTTAAGTGTCTAGTTATGAAATATGCAATAAAAACTCAAAAACGGGTTTTCCAGTTTTGGGAGCCAACGCATGGGAAGTAAAAACGGGTTTTCCAGTGGTTTGGGAGTCAATGTGTTAATACCTTACTACAATATCCTATTATAAAACCTTACTAAAATATCCTATTATAAAACCTTACTAAAATATCCTATTATAAAACCTTACTACAATATCCTATTATAAAACCTTACTACAATATCGTAGTGGCCGAGGTAAGGAGCTGACTTTAGATTGTAGCGCCTCATTCTTCAATGTCTTTATGCCAGAGTTGAGGCAAAAATGTGAGATTATAACCCCTCCCGTAACAATTTGCTAGTGGTGGCAGAGGCGAGGCAAAGACCTGATCTTATAATGCCTCACTTTATAATACCTCACTTTCTAATGTTGTTCTGCCAGTTGAGGAAGAGCCCTTAGCTTCTAATGCTTCCCTCTACAACAGCTTGTAATTCTTCTGAGGCGAGGCCCTGGGCGTCCTAGTCAGTTTACATGTTTAGCTCTGCATGGCAGCAAGGAGAAGAATAAAGAGTCATTTTCATAGACATTCAATTTTGATTTGATAGCATCTGGTTACTTTATTCACACCTCGCACACACACACACACACACACACACACACACACACACACACACACACACACACACACACACACACACACACACACACACACACACACATTTGTCTGGTGTTCAACAGAAACACAGCTGCACGGTGCTGAGTGTGAAGTTGCATTGAAGAGCAGTTGTTATATAATGAGGAGGCTAGGTCATGGGCGTCTGTGTTAAAAACAGGATATGTGATCCGTGTGAGAACGGGGCTGTGCTTTTTCACACTAAAGAGGCCGGCCGAGGAACTGCCGTTTCTGGCCTCCTGTGAAGACGAAAGCAGATCTTCTAATGCTCGTCACATACGTAGGGCTTGCTTGAGTCCTCTCCTTGTGTAGATGAATAACATTGTTGTTCTGTGCTCTTTGTCGTTCCCAGGTAACCCAGCAACTGAGAGCGCGATTCCTCCCCAGCCCTGTGGTTATTAAGAAGCGCATTGAAGGACTTATTGAAAGAGAATACTTGGCAAGAACACCTGAGGATCGCAAAGTGTACACATATGTAGCATAAAGAATGCAAAATACAGTGACGTGGAAAATGAAAACGACAAGAGAGCTTTCTTTTGGGACTGTGTTACGCGCATGAACTGGGGGCTTCTTTTTTCTCATTGATACTGGGCAAAACCCTGGGAGGGGGTGGGTGGGGGATTGGCCTTTGCTACCATAGAGTTTCATACCAAAATGTTGTCAAGAAAACTGGTAAGTGCTCTTGGTCATTTTAAATACATCTCTTCTGTGATCCTCCAAGGAGCTGGGGTGGGTCCCAGTGTTGTGGGGTGGGGGGGGGCGGTGGGGTCAACGTGTGTGGGGAGGGGGGGGGGGGGGGGGGGGGGCCCTGAGGAGTTGGTGTCGTAGCGTGGCAGCACCTCACTGTTTCACTCCTGCCTGTTTAGAAAAACAGGAAAAGAAAAAAGTGCACAAACTAATAAGTGAGACAACGATTGGCTGACTCCTAGTTGTCTCCCCCAGAGACCATCCACTAACCAATGGAGAAGAGTCTCTCCCCAGAGTAGTTTTGTTCCATTATATATCTATTTTTTGAATGTTGGTGTAAATGTGCTTCTGTTTTGTGGCACCATGCTGGTTGTATAAATTGTCTGACCCTGTGGGCTGTCCGCCGTAGAGCGTGGAGGCCTGCAGACGAGCCAGGCCAATGAGAGAGTGGACGAGAGGAGAGGAGAGGAGAGCGTGACGGACGGAGGGAGGGATGGAGGGAGCGCTTCTGTGTCCACCCTCACCTGTCCCCCAGGTGGGCAGCACGCATGGCACAGGTAGCCCAGGCCGTGTCTTGTCTCTGCCCGCCTGCGTGCTGCACCACCTGGGCAGTGCCCTTCCCAGAGCTGTGGGGAGCGGGGGCAGGAGGCTGGCTTCCAAAAGATGGAGGGAAGGGGGTTGAGTTGGGGGGGAGGACGCTGGTTCGATGGAGACCCTGAGCATGCCTTTTCAAAAACGGGTGGAACGGCTACACTAGGGTTAGGGTGGCTTTAGTCGGTCATGTTTCTTTGGATTATTTCCTTTTGTTTTGATTTTCATTTTCATTTTTTTATTTTTCAAATTGGTGTAGCCATTTGTAAAATGGGACTGTCGGCTCTATTTTTGTTTTGGATAGTGGGTTCTGCCATGTCCGGTCTAGCAAAACCATTTCTCCTTTTTTTTGCAGGATTTGAAGAAGGATCCAACAGAACACCATGTTTCAAAGTGTATAAATTGTAAAATAATTGTTATTGTACTCACTGCTGAGGTGGACTGTACAGGGCCTTGTTTTCATCATATTAAATGTAGAAAAAGGAAAAAAAACTGAATAAATGGATTTGCTGCTTTGTGTGTCATCATCACACTCTCTGCCTGAAGGAGACTGCAAAGTGAGTTGCAGGTGTCATGAAGACTACGGAAACTCCTCTGGAAAGGGTCAAACTAAGAACAGATAATCTAAGATCACAGTCTAATCCAAGGATTTCCCCCCCTTTTTCCATAGATTTTAGCCTGTGATGGTTCACTTCATACTATGAAACTACTTCAAATAAACATTTTAAGATACTGTGAAGTAGAGCCCAGTGAAACTCTGTCATGTCTGGTATTACACTGCTTTGTGTGGGTCTGTATGGGCTGTGGGGGGAGTATGAAGTTGTAATTTGTTTGCATGTCAACATATGATGGCCCCAAGCTGGCGCCCCAAGGCCAGCCAGCCATCACCCCGTTTGTACCCATATTAAAGGGCCGTACACACACGTCGCTGCTAGTTACTCGCTCAGCGGATGAAGTCAATAGAATGTCTACGTGTTCCAGCGAGTCTCGCTGGCGAGTAGGCGAGGAGAGTACAAGCGATGCGATGTGGGCGGGTTCCGAGATAAACTTATTTTATCTTCGAGCGACGCGAGTTAAGCGAGTAACCAATTGGAATGCAGGATACAGATTATTGACAGGTGACGTTGCCCCTGTGGTGTTCTGACCACCCAACTTCTGCACGCAATCACACTTTGAAGTGTTGAGGAAAATACATCCAATACAGTGTACACCATCAAAGGCTCATATGCATGGTTGTGCACAGCACACGATCAACGTTAAACAGCGTAGGTCTACATTTTGTTTCGTACGGACGTTATTGGCGCGGACAGCGGGAACCATGACAACCAGTAAACAAAATCACCCAGAGCGAGTGGCAAGTAGGCGAGTGAGCAAGTAGCGAGTAAATAGCAGCGACGTGTGTGTACGGCCCTTAAGTCTCCGTTATCTGGTCTGGGGGGCGCAGTCTTTTGTCCGCGCTGAGACGACTGCCATCTGCCGCTTATTATGCATTAGTAGGCTACAGCTGTAATTACCCGTAGTAGTGGGGGAGTCCCTTGTTATGACAACCTTATCGCAAAGAGGCACTTTTCTATCTAAATTGTTTCCGAAACACAATTAATTTGGATCTTATATCAGATTTTATATTAAGATGCAGTGATATGTAGCCTACTGCTTGCTTGCTTTTGATTTCCGAAATTGTTAATTACGATGCAACAGATGACGTCAAGGTGCCCCGAAATCGACGCTTGCCAGATTGTCCTGCAGTTGCATTCTGACTTTCTGCCGCTCCGACATATCAGGCAAAATGTGAGTTTATGGAAGGTTTGGAGCAGCATGTAAGACGAGAATAAAACTCTTCTTGGACATCTTTTGGAAAATGCTGCGCAAAGCACACTTATTCAACAGAGTTGAAGATGAGAACGTGGACTCTGGAGCCGAGACGGCGGAGTAAGTTTGCTTTTCTTTGCTAGCTAGGTGCTAAAGTTAGCCAGCTGGTTGCTAGTCTATTTTCTCGGTTTGTTTGCAGTATCCAGGCTGGCATTGAAGGTTGACAGACAGTCCTCTCCAAGAACAACAAAGCATCGACGTTTTGATCCGTTTTGTACGGGGAAAAGCAAAATACACACCAACTTGTATTGTTAGTTCGTACACGTAAACTCGCTTTAAGATGTTAAAACTATTCCAACAACGCAAACATTAAAGGATGAACAGGGTCAAATGAATGTAAGATAAGTGTTATTTACTTTGTGGCTCCAGTCTAACGTCTGTTGGGCGACAAAACTCCACAAGTTACAGGTATAAAAAAACCCCCTGTAGTTCTAATATTACTCTCCTTACAATCAGAATGGGAGCTCCGTTATATCCCCTGCCTCTCAGCCTTTGTAATCGCAGTTGGTCTTGACATCTACTGGACCAGTCGAAACTGCGCATCATCTCCATCACCGTATTCGTATTGTGATTGATGCCTCTCTTAGAAAGAATGAATGCAGTCTTGGTCAGAGCCCTCGTCTTGGTTATAACGTGGGTTTACTGGTTTTTGCAGTAGATATTCACCGGCGGCACCCCGATAGACTCCAGTAAATAACGTGGTCTGCTATCGGGGAGAATGCCTACTGCACACACCACGTTAACCAAGACGAGGGGCTCTGACCGAGACGGCATTCATTCTTCCCGACCCCTGTTCCCTAAATCTTTGTCAACGCTTCAGTTGACTTGTTTTGAATGTAAGTAGGGAGGAAAGCTGATTGCCCCCATCGTCTCTTGTCGAAAGGCCCGGGACACGAGATCCATCCCCCAGGTTGACGTCTTGTGCCCTTTCTGCTCCGTGTTTCTTATGACTCATAAGTTAAACATCCATTAGCGTCACATTTTTGTGTGTGAGTAAAACATCTCTTTCTTAAAACTTCAGGTCGGACTACAGCAAGCTGTCGTCCAGCTGTGGTAAGTTTTTCTTGTGAAATTTGTATCAAATAAAAATGCTGCAGTTGTCCTACTATTTTATAGCGCTGTGCTTTGCACCGTAGCCTATTTTCTATCTCTTCAACGTAGAAAATCATTAGACTTTCATATGGGCAATTTTAAGTTGCTATTATATGCACGAGTATCTGGTGGTTCTTTTCCTGTGTGCATCCCTCCCACCCTCCTCCAGGCCACTTGCAGCTGGTGTGTGTGTGTGTGTGTGTGTGTGTGTGTGTGTGTGTGTGTGTGTGTGTGTGTGTGTGTGTGTGTGTGTGTCAGATCATCAACACCTCACTACAAACAGGCATATTCCCAGGCTGTCTGAAAGAAGCAGTTGTGAAACCCTTACTGAAAAAGAACAACCTGGATGCACTGGTACTAAACAACTATAGGCCCATATCCAATCTACCATTCATGGGTAAAATAATAGAGAAAATTGTTTTTAACCAATTAACTGCTTTTCTAATCTCTAATAGCTATTTTGATAAGTTTCAATCAGGTTTCCGTGCCTACCACAGCACTGAAACAGCTCTTATTAAAGTTATGAATGACATAAGATTGAATTCTGATGCTGGCAAATCATCCGTCTTGGTACTTCTTGATTTGAGTGCTGCTTTCGATACAGTTAATCATTCTATACTACTACATAGACTGGAACACTGGGTTGGCTTTACGGGCATAGTGATCGACTGGTTAAAATCGTACTTACAACAAAGAAGTTTTTTTGTCGCCATTGGAAGACATACTTCATCACCAATGTCTCTGGATTGTGGGGTCCCCCAGGGCTCCATTCTGGGACCACTACTGTTCAATCTGTATATGTTGCCACTGGGACACATTATCGAGAATAACTCCATAAATTACCATAGCTATGCGGATGATACCCAGCTCTACTTATCTATGTCCCCAAATGACTATACCCCCCTTGAATCACTCTATCATTGCATGGACCAAATTAACAAATGGATGTCTCACAATTTCCTCCAGCTGAACACAGATAAAACTGAAGTAATTATATTTGGGAAAAGAGAGGAGAGACAAAAGATTGCTACTATCCTTGAAACGAAGGGACTGAAAGCAAGGGAAACAGTTAAAAATCTTGGGGTCCTCATTGACAGTGACCTAAACTTCAACAGTCACATGAAAGCTATTACTAAGTCTGCATTTTATCACATAAAAAACGTCTCTAAATTTAGGGGCCTGATGTCTAAACATGATCTGGAGAAGCTAATACATGCCTTTATTTCTAGTAAAGTTGATTACTGTAACAGTCTTTTTACTGGCCTCCCCAACAAAACCATTAAACAGCTTCAACTTGTACAAAACGCAGCTGCAAGGGTTCTTACAAAGACAAGGAAGTTCGACCACATTACTCCAATTTTAAGATCGCTGCATTGGCTCCCAGTAAGCTATAGAATTGATTTTAAGGCTATGCTACTTGTGTTTAAATCACTAAATGGAATGGGACCCACATATCTACTGGATATGTTTCAGCTGTATGCACCAACTAGGTCACTAAGGTCAACGGAGAAGAATTTGCTGGTGATTCCAAAAGTCAAAACAAAGTGTGGAGAGGCAGCCTTTAGCTTCTATGCTTCAAAGCTTTGGAACCAGCTTCCAGATGACATAAAAAATGCACCCACTATTGATAGCTTTAAATCTAGACTCAAGACAAAGCTGTTCTCAGATGCTTTCCCCTAGCTTAAATTACTTATTCTTATTATTTTTATTTTTTATTTAATTTGTTTCATTTTATTTTATTTTATTATTATTTTTACCTTATGTTTTATCTTAATGTTTTTAAATGCTTTTTGACTCTAATTCATTTCCTTCTTTCTTCCCTGTTTCCTTTTATTTACATTTGTTAACTTTGTGAAGCACATTGAGTTGCACCTGTGTATGAAATGCGCTATATAAATAAACTTGCCTTGCCTTGCCTTGCCTTGTGTGTGTGTGTGTGTGTGTGTGAGTGAGAGAGAGAGAGAGAGAGAGTGTGTGTGTCAATCTTTACCCATGTGACAGCCTTTCTTGTATACATTTGTCTTTCTTGTATACATTTGTCTTTCTTGTATACATTAGGGCAGTCATGGGTGAGCAGGGCAGTCATGGGTGAGCGGTTAGGGCGTCAGACTTGCATCCCAGAGGTTGCCGGTTCGACTCTCGACCCGCCAGGTTGGTGGGGGGAGTAATCAACCAGTGCTCTCCCCCATCCTCCTCCATGACTGAGGTACCCTGAGCATGGTACCGTCCCACCGCACTGCTCCCCATGGGGTGCCACTGAGGGCTGCCCCCTTGCACGGATGAGGCATAAATGCAATTTCGTTGTGTGCAGTGTTCACTTGTGTGCTGTGGAGTGCTGTGTCACAATGACAATGGGAGTTGGAGTTTCCCAATGGGCTTTCACTTTTCACTTTATTTGACACTGGCGTAATGTAAAGAATAAAACAAGAAAAAAAAGAAGAGCCTGAGTGCGATCCACCTCTTCATTGGCTGAGTTTATTCAACTTGGAGACGCACCAC
Source organism: Engraulis encrasicolus (assembly GCF_034702125.1). Taxonomy (NCBI): domain Eukaryota; kingdom Metazoa; phylum Chordata; class Actinopteri; order Clupeiformes; family Engraulidae; genus Engraulis; species Engraulis encrasicolus. Next base: position 56,374,629 of record NC_085864.1, read on the forward strand.
ACAGAAGAGCGTGTGTATCAATTTGTGTGTGTGTGTGTGTGTGTGTGTGTGTGTGTGTGTGTGTGTGTGTGTGTGTGTGTGTGTGTGTGTGTGTGTCCAGGTGAGCTGATGTCGGCCCCGCCCCCTGAGCTCCCCCAGGTGACGCTGCACCTGCTGGCCAATCCGGGAGACTCGCTGCTGCTGCAGTACACACTGGACCGCCTACTGACATGGGTACCACACACACACACACACACACACACACACACACACACACGCGCTGGACCGCCTACTGACATGGGTACCACACACACACACACACACACACACACACACACACACACACACCACTGGACCGCCTGCTGACATGGGTACCACACACACACACACACACACCACTGGACCGCCTGCTGACATGGGTAACACACACACACACACACACACACCACTGGACCGCCTGCTGACATGGGTAACACACACACACACACACACACACACACACACACTTATGGAGAGTAGAGTACACACTGGACCGCCTGCTGACATGGGTACCACACACACACACACACACACACACACACACACACACACACACACACACACACACACACACACACACACACACACGCTGGAACGCCTGCTGACATGGGTACCACACACACACACACACACACACACACACACACACACACTTATGGAGAGTAGAGTACACGCTGGACCGCCTGCTGACATGGGTACCACACACACACACACACACACACACACACACACACACACACACACACACTGGACCGGCTGCTGACATGGGTACCACACACACACACACACATTTATACACACACACACACACACACACACACACACATGTATAAACACACACACACACACACACACACACACACACACACACCACTGGACCGCCTGCTGACATGGGTACCACACACACACACACACACACACACACACACACACACACACACACACACACACACACACACACACCACAGGGGACCGCCTGCTGACATGGGTACCACACACACACACACACACACACCACAGGGGACCGCCTGCTGACATGGGTACCACACACACACACACACACACACACACACACACACACACCACAGGGGACCGCCTGCTGACATGGGTACCACACACACACACACACACACACACACACACCACTGGACCGCCTGCTGACATGGGTAACACACACACACACACACACACACACACACACACGCTGGAACGCCTGCTGACATGGGTACCACACACACACACACACACACACACACACACTTATGGAGAGTAGAGTACAGACTGGAGCGCCTGCTGACATGGTTACGTGGATGACAACTGGGGAGTTTAGTAGAGTAGTTTTATGAATTAAATATTATTATTTATTATTAATTATTAATCCCGCTTTGTTGGCAAAACACGCCCACTCAATGCAAAAGTGTGTGCTCAAGTTGGGTCTCCTAAGGGGGCGTTGTCCTAGCCTGGGAACTCCCATACTGCCTTTAGTTCTACACAATCGTTTCGATCTGAAAGACAGTATGGGGAGGATGACTCATAACGTACAAGATCATGGGATCTGTGTCATAATGGCCAAGCATTCCGACCTTAACAGTTTCTCTGCCCAATCAGAGACCAGGGCAGTGTGTCATAATAGCCAAGTATTCCGGCCCCATACAGAATTTACAATAGGCAACTCCCCAGACCTAATCTCACTTGTGATTAGGTCTGGTGTTAGCCAGGCAAGCGTTGTCCCCTTCTTCTTCTCTTTTTGAGGTGTTTGCACAAGACGTGCGCTACTGCCATCTACAGCGCTAAGGGGACTTCATTTATTCTCAACTTCAGGACTCCTAACTGAAGGTCTCCTAAAGGGGCGTTCACCCGACATAAAGTGGATACCGGAAAAGAAACAAAATGACGTTTCTTGTTAGAGCCACCTTTTTTGTATAAGGTGTGTGTGGGTCTTCAGACAGGTGACCCGTTTCTCGGTAACCGTTTAACAGATAGTCGACTGGATCAACTTTAACCGGTTAAAATTTTCTGCCACCGGTTAACCGGTTGTAATAATAACAAGGTTCCCACGGGTCATGGAATTTCTGGAATATCATGGAATTTCATAAGAGTTTTTCCAGTCATGGAAAGTCATGGAATTTTACCATTTTGCATGCACAGTCATGGAATATCATGGAATTTTTTTTAACAGTTATGTAGAAGCAAAAACATTTTCGTTTGGTGTACCTATAACTTCTTACTGGTGGTTATACTAGAATGCTTCACCAGAGACGGTATGGTTTCATGCTGTAATGTGCAACATTCTAGAATGCAATGAGCCCACCTAAGTCTGGCGGTGGCTCTGCATGGGCTCTAGTGGTGAAGATAAATCTTCAGTTTTCACACTTTTTAAAACTGACGTCATTCCTTTTCACAGATTTGACTTTTAACGTCATGAAAATCATGGAATTTTATATCTGAATTAGAGTGGGAACCCTGTAATAATAATATTTCAATGATTTTGAGGTTTTAGTACGATAATTCAGCATTTTCCATCTGGCAACAGTGGCTGGACATGGCAGGTCCTGTCTGCGCAGCAAAAAAAAGGCTTATGTGAAAAAAAAATTAAGAAAAAATCAGTGCTGTGCATATCAGGCACGCGAACGTTGTATAATTTAAGATTACCGGTTAACCACCGGTTAATGAGTCTCAGTAGCCGGTTAAGAGTTTTTTCAATTTTCGCCATCCCTACCACCCCCCCCTACAGGTGTGTGTGTGTCTTCAGACAGGTGACCCGTTTCTCCCCCCCCCCCCTACAGGTGTGTGTGTGTGTCTTCAGACAGGTGATGCGTTTCTCCCCCCCCCCCTACAGGTGTGTGTGTGTGTCTTCAGACAGGTGATGCGTTCCCCCCCTCCCCCCCTACAGGTGTGTGTGTGTCTTCAGACAGGTGACCCGTTTCTCCCCCCCCCGCCCTCCCCCCCTACAGGTGTGTGTGTGTCTTCAGACAGGTGATCCGCCCCCCCCCCTCTCTACAGGTGTGTGTGGGTCTTCAGACAGGTGACCCGTTTGTCCCCCCCCCCCCATCCCCCCCTACAGGTGTGTGTGTGTCTTCAGACAGGTGACCCGTAACCCCCCCCCCCCCCCCCTACAGATGTGTGTGTGTCTTCAGACAGGTGGCCCGTTCCCCCCCCCCCCCCCCTCTCTACAGGTGTGTGTGGGTCTTCCGACAGGTGACCCGTTTCTCCCCCGCCCCCGCCCCCCCTCCCCCCCCTACAGGTGTGCGCAGGCCTGCGCCTCTTCCACGTGTCGGAGCGCGCCAGTCGTCTGCGAGGGGGGCACACGCGCCCCCACCTGTGCCCGTCGGCGGGGTACCCTGCGCTGGCCGTCACCCTCTTCCTGCACGAGGCGTACGGCGAGGAGCGCATCCTGCGGGTACTCGACTTCCTGCAGAGCCCGCCCTGGCAGTACCACCACACGGAGAGCAGCGGCGCCCCCCGCGCCTCAGGAGTACACATCACCTCTAGCAGCGGACCTGGAAACACTATGATGAGGTATAGACAACACACACACACACACACACACACACACACACACACACACACACACACACACATCACCTCTAGCAGCGGACCTGGAAACACTATGATGAGGTATATTACACACACACACACACACACACTCACACACATACACACACACACACACACACACACACACACACACACACACACACACACACACACACACACACACACACACACACACACACACATCACCTCTAGCAGCGGACCTGTCAGCACCATGATGAGGTATAGACAACACACACACACACACACACACACACACACACACACACACACACACACATTTCTGCCATGTCATACATCACAAGGTGGAGCTAGGGAGGTGGTGGGTTGCGCAAAAGCGAGCAGCCAAGAGTTGGAAACAAAACAGAAAACTTTTAAAAATTGGAAAAAAACAGACAAGTAATAAGCAGCAGCACTTGACTACCTGGCCAAAACTGACGCTAAAGCGAAATAACTTTTCATTCACTCCTGCAGTCTATATAGAATGTTATAACTCTTCATCAAGTGGATGATGTTATTTGGTATGATGTTGAATAAGCGCCTCTCCTCTCCTCTCCTCTCCTCTCCTCTCCTCTCCTCTCCTCTCCTCTTCTCTCCTCTCCTCTCCTCTCCTCTCTTCTCTTCTCTTCTCTTCTCTTCTCTTCTCTTCTCTTCTCTTTTCCTTTCCTTTCCTCTCTTCTCCTCTCCTCTCCTCTCCTCCCTCTTCTCCTCTCGTCTCGTCTCCTCTCTCTTCTCCTCTCCCCTCCCCTCCTCTCCTCTCTTCTCTTCTCTTCTCTTCTCTTCTCTTCTCTTCTCTTCTCTTCTCTTCTCTTCTCATCTGGTCTCCTCTCCTCTCTCCTCTCTCCTCTCCTCTCCTCTCCTCCTCTATCCCCCTCTCCTCCCCCTGGTTAGGCCGTACCTGCTCCCCAGTCGTGACTTCTACAGCCTGGGTGTGGGCATGCCGGTGTGGGGGGTGCGCCCGGTGCACTGCGGGGGAGAGGTGGTGCAGCTGACGCTGCACTCGGCGTACGATAACTACGAGGACGCCGTGCGGTTCTACCAGACGGTGCTGGGCCGGCGAGCGCAGGAACACAGGCCCGGGTTCTGCTGGTTCACCCTGGCCACCGCCCCCTCACAGGTGGAGCATGCACCTCATATACCCTTTACCTTCTGATGATGACGGCTTTGTAAGGTTCTCATTATGGTTGCTATGTTACAGCAAAGAAAGCTCCCGCAATGAATTGCTTGAAATGTGAACAGTGTGTGGGATCTTTCTTTGCTTTAACGTTGGTGACCCAGGGGTTCCACTCCTACGCACCTGACCAAGGAGGTGTGCAAGAATTCTTCACTTGGTTGTTATGTTACAACATTGTGGATATGAACATGATGTTTAGTGAATGTCTGGAGATGGATGGATGAATAAACACTTTTGTAAAAATATGACTGATAGATTTTAAGGATGATGGGACTGAGTCAGTAGTCTGTCGTTGTGATAATAATGTTTTATTGTTATTGCTGTTTGTGTATGGTTTTAACCCATTTTGCCCTAAGCCCATAAAATGAATTACTTTTAAAAGCCAAGACCATCCCCTTGCATTGTAATGTGTTCATTCAGCTCTAACATACCCACATAGTTAATAAAACAGTTAAATTCTCAAAATCCTGAAAAACCCGTATATGTGTCTCCAGGACACAATGGGTTGTAAGTCCTTCTGGAAATTAGCTCTTGGCTATAAATGCTCTGGTGCTTGCTGTTTGGCTGTTATAAAACCTACATCAAAAACTTCAGCACACTAATTCAAAAACTTGCCTGATAATTCAGCTCATTATTAATCAAATTTGTCTTGATGTGACTCGGGGAGAGTTCCCCTACCAGTTAGCCTGGTCCTGACCATCCCATAATACTACCATTTCCATTTCGTATTCATGGTCTGGACTTTGTTTGATCTGACGCGATTGCAGGAAGCAGGAAGGACATTTTCGGAAAAATCAGGATTTAACTTATAAGTTGTTGAACAAACATATCTGCCGTCTATCTATGGCGATGTAGGACCGTTTAACAGACATGTCTGACAGAACATCCTACCGTAGGATAAAATTGCAATGTAGGACCGTTTGTCAGAACACCGGCGCAAATCCTACCGGTCAACATCGCTCCACAGAAGACAGGTACCAGACGTAGTGCGGAGCCAAGTGTCTTGGCGGAAGTACGTAGGATGGCGCGCGAGGCTACCTACCAGTACCCATAAATATGCATAAAATGGATGACTTGGTCAAGACACTTGTTTGCCTAACAATTCAGCACGCTTGTACATTATTAATAACATTTCTCTTGATGTGACTCGGCAGGAGGGGCCACAGGATTTCCCGGGGGGAGAGTTCGGGGGGTACCTCCCTGACTCCCGCGGCGAGTACCCGTCTCCTCCGTGTGGCGTGACGCTGCAGCTGGCGCTGAAGCAGCTGGCGCCGGGCGTGCGCGTGCAGCCGTGCGAGTCGGCCGTGCTGCAGTTCCGCGCGGGCGAGATCGGGCAGCTGGTGCCCCTCCTCCCCAACCCCTGCGGCCCCATCAGCGCCACCCGCTGGCAGACCGAGGACCTCGACGGGAACAAGATACTCTTCCAGGTACGTGCTGTTGTTACCTCGACGGGAACAAGATACTCTTCCAGGTACGTGGCAAAAATACTGAATCAAACCAAGATAACGCGAAACACGCCCACTGAATGCAAAAGCGTGTGCTCAAATTGGGTCTCCTAAGGGGGCGTTGTCCCTCCTTCTTCTTCTCTTTTTGAGGTGTTTGCGCAAGACGTGCGCTACCGCCATCTACAGCGCTAAGGGGACTTAATTGATTCTAAACCTCAGGACTCCGAAGGTCTCCTAACCGAAGGTCTCCTAAAGGGGCGTTCACCCGACATAAAGTGGATACCGGAAAAGAAACAAAATGACGCTTCTTCTTAGATCCACTTTCTTTGTACGTGGTGTTGTTGCCTGGATGACCGAAACATCACACAGGGTTCCCACTGGTGCTTGAATTCCTTGAAAATGCGTGGGTTTCAATTAAGTGTTTTCAAGGTTGTGAAAATGTTTGAATTTTTGGTGAAGTGCTTGAAAGTGCTTGACATTTGTGTCAAGTCAAACTCGGTAAGCCAAATATTAGAAATAAATTGTTCAGGTACATCAAAAATCTGAGGGAGTGAGATGTCAGATGGGATTTGCCATTAGACACCCCAAAAATATGATTAGAATGATTAGAATGTAGGAAATTGCATCTTAAAAACACAAAATTTTCTGGGGGAGGACCCCCACACCCCCTTCCCACGACCTATTAAAGATACTGGAAAACTAAAATTTTGGTGCTTGAAGGTGCTTGAAAAGTGCTTGAATTTGTTCATGAAAAAGGTGTGGGAACCCTGATCACAAGTAGAACGCTGCAAGTGTGAACACTGTGTGGGAGCTCTCTTGTCTCAAAGCTGGGGACCCTCCCATATGGCTTTCAGGCCGACCAGAACGGAGCCGGTGTCGGTGCTCGCACCAGTTATGTTCGGCACTTAAGTGTTTGTCTGCGAACCGCCAGTGTTCATACCGGGCTCTGAACTTTTTCCGCACGTGACTGTGTTACCCGGATGAACCTGCTGACGACCACGCTGTCGTCACGGTTCGCAGAGAAAAACCTGGTATTTTGCGGGTCGCATTGTGAACCAATTTTACGGTTCGCGAACGCAAATATCTATGTCGTGAACACGACGGTCGGTTCGCGAATAGGTGCGGGAACGGGCTCCAGCACGGTTCTCAGTCGGCCTGAATGCGCTACCAGTGGTTCCACTCCTACACACCCGGCCCAACGAGCTGCGGAGGAATTCCAAAAACTGTCGCCTGGTTACCAGGGATGTTAACCGGTAACCGGTTAACCGATAGTCGACCGGATCAACGATAACCGGTTAAATTTTCTGCCACCTGTTAACCGGTAATAATAATTATATAATAATAATAAGAATTTCCTCCCAAAAAGCCCCCAAAAACTAAAATGTTGAGGTTTTGGTACGATAATTCAACATTTTCCATCTGGCGACACTGACTGGACATGACAGGTCCTGTCTGAGCAGCAAGAAGAAAGGCTTATGTGAAAAATAAAATTTTAAAAATTCAGTGCTGTGCCTATCAGGCACGTGAACGTTATATCATTTAAGATTGCCGGTTAACCGGTTAACCGCCGGTTAATGAGTCTCAATAAGCGGTTAAGATATTTAAAAAATTTTGCCATCCCTACTGGTTACCAGACCACCAGACCTAATCACAAGTGAGATGTGGTCTGGAGACCTGCCTACTGTAAATCCTGTAGGGGGTGTGGTTTACGATTGATGATGGCTGTTTATTGGCCGTTACGAATGTGTATCATTTGGCATATGTAGCCAGAGCCAATCATGTCAGTTGTATCTATTCAAACAAACTGCAGTCATCGCCTTTCGACGCCTCCCTCTTCCTCTACCTACACCTCACTCCATGGCTGAAGTGCCCTTGAGCAAGGCACCTGACCCCACATTGCTCCAGGGACTGTAACCAATACCCTGCACCAAGGCACCTGACCCCACATTGCTCCAGGGACTGTAACCAATACCCTGCACCAAGGCACCTAAGCCCAAACTGCTCCAGTGACTATAACCAATACCCTGTACTTTCATAACTCAGCTGTATGATGTAATGTAATGTTTATGACATGACTCTGATAAACTGTATTATTTATAAGTCACTGAGATCTTCCTCCAGGTCAGTGTTGATTACATTAAAGGGGATGATGCATAGTGCAGCGTGTCTCGGCAATGAGATCATAGGATGTAATTTATCGCATAACATTTTTATATATAATGTGTACTTTGCTTGCAGTATGTACATGTGCCTATAACCACTTTGGTTAGTCTCTTCTCCTTTGTGCTGTGCGGTATATTTCATGTGTGTGGTCTGCATCTGTCGCCCTCAGCATAGAGCTTCCTGTTCTGCCTCCGTGTCTGTGGTCGCGTAGCTATTCCACAACGTATGTTTACATTAGGACATACGAAACCATGGAAACAGACGCACGCACACTCCCATTAGGTCCATGATACTCATACAGTCGTGCCGATCAACCCTGACGATGACTGTGTACTGCACATGTGTGTGTGTGTGTGTGTGTGTGCGCGCACATCCGTGTGTGTGTCTTGCTTCTCACCCCTCTTCAAACAGGAGCGCAAGTATGTGTGCTGTGTGCGCGTGTTCATGTGTGTGCGCATGTACGTGTGTGTGTGTGTGTGCGCGCATGTGTCTGTGTGTGTGTGTGTACAAGCAGAATCTAAGAAGCTGGGGGTTTGTGGGGTTGTTGTTTTGAGACGTTCTTATTGGCTGCTGGCTAGTCCAATGGGAGCTGTTCTGTTCTGTTCCGCGTGCATTCCTTCCAGTCTCTACTGTGGCCATATCTTGGACCCGGGCCTGGATATGGAGACTTTCCTGTTCCACAGCTCCTGTGTGTGAAGACTCACTCTTCCTCTTTTCTTTCCCCTGTCAGCTAGACTCCACAGCTCCTGTGTCTGAAGACTCACTGCTCCTCTTTTTCGCTTTCTTTTTTTATCCGGTCAGTAGGACTCCACAGTTGTGGGTTGGAATAGCTTTGGAAGCGTTTGGATTTCATCTTTCCCGAACGTCTGACCCTGTGAACACCCCAGGAGAGACAGAAGCTACAGAGAGTCTGGACTGGACTGTGTTCATAGCAAGAGCAACACGAGCCATACAAGCGAATGACTGTTTAGAGCGGAATGGAAGCATTCCGACATTCCAATTGGTCACGGCGGCTGACGCCCAACCGCATCATAGCTCATTAGCATAATATTGGCTGAAGTTCAACTGCAGACTGTTGCTCACGTCGCTCAAATGGCCTCTTGTTGCACAAATTACTTTTATCTCTTCTGCCTCCATACAGAGTCAGTTCCTTCTGTCGTCGTTGTCGCTCTAGTGGCTTGTGCTTGTGCCATTAGGCCTACTGTAGTTACTTGTACTCTGTCGGCATGGTAACATCTACGTTACGACTACTCATCATTAAGATCAGTGACATCTTATTTACAGTTAGTGAGCTATCATACAATAGTGCCTTTTTAAAATATGTTTTTCGGGCTTTTTATGCCTTTATTGTGACAGGGCATTTATAAAGTCAGGAAACACGTGGGGAGAGAGAGACGGGGGAGGTTTGGGAAATGAACTTGGGCCGCAATCGAACCCGGGTCGCCGGTGTGGCAGTCGAGTGCCCTGCCGATTGGGCCACAGCTGGGCCTGGAGTCTGCTAGTGGTGTCATCAATGATCGATTCGGCAATGCAATCCAACGCGGGGCATGGACGATCCAGAATCGATCCGGCAAGTTCCAGAATCGATCCAGCAAGCAAGTTTTTTTTAAGTTTCATTAACCAACATAAACCCATGGATATTTCGGGAGCAAATGAATGTTAAATTAAATAAAAGCACTTCA
>NC_085864.1:56389665-56392165 GCF_034702125.1 Engraulis encrasicolus
TCATTTACGATGACTCTCTGAGCATAATGAATGTCGTTTTTTGAGTATTTCAACTTAGCGGTTGCCAGACATGTGGACTCGAGTCCAGTGACTTGGACTCGAGTCTGACTCGAGTCAGCGGTGTGAAGACTTGCGACTTGAAATTTCAAGATCAGAAAGGACTTGCGACTCGACTCGACTTGCACGCCTTTGACTCGGGACTCGACTTGGACTTGACAGTTGTAACTTGCAATGACTTGGCGTGACTTGCCATGTTGGGTCTAAAAAAAAAAGTCCAAGTCCAACCCTTGTTTTCAGAATGCAACAGCCCGCCCACATTCTTTGTTTGAATCACGTCATTGTCCTAAGCGGTGCTACGCGGCTGGCCTGGACGCGGCGACCAGCGGCAACAGTGAAACACCATTTGCGAGTCTCCAGAACAAACATAGCCTACATTTTAAACCATCGCGGAAGTTAATTTATCTCCCTCTCAGCCCCAACTCATTTTGCATTCTTAATAGGGTAGGCTATGGAAGTTTGCACTGTGATCAACAAATATTTTCTATCAATGTTGTAGGAAGTGTGTGTGGTGGGGCGCTGTGATGTGCAACACGCGTCTGTAGGCTACACACGTGAAGCTCTCGCCCCTCGCTTACGACAGAAATTCAGTGAGAACCAAGCTGTCTAAATATTTTAGCTAAATGGTGATGGACATTGATTGTTGAACATTAGGCTATTTAAGCAGTTGAAATAAAAAAGCACACACTGCTGACATAACCGAACCACAGGACTTAATCTATTGTTGTTTTATAAAAGAGTAGAAGTTCCACGCCTATCCGTTTTGCTTTCCCTGTCCTTTATGAATGCGCTTGCCTTCAGCCCCCGAAGGCTGTTACAGTATGTTCCGCTCCCACACACTATGCTTGCGAGTCAGTCACTTCAAAGTGAAGTGCAGCCTTGCGAATAATTTCCACCATCGCGGACAAAGCCACGTTATGATGGATATGTGGCGAGGTAAACGTTACGAATATGGCCTGCTTTTAAGTTTCCCCTAACCCAGGTTTGCCGTAGGCTATGGCTTGATATTCCAGGGCTATTTCACGACCACAACTCCACGCGCTGAAAATGCATGTTAAGCTCGCGCTTCTCAGTCTAGAAAGAGTAGGCTACCCTATCGGTAACATTCTTTGCATTGACCAGCCACCATCGGTTGAGTATTAGAATCAATACAAAAAGACACGTTTATACATGTCTTAGTCTTCCAGCATGCAATCGAAAATAGGCGAGCAGAGAACACTTGGTCTTGCATCCATCAAAAGAGCTCCACCGGTTGCCGACTTTAGATGCTGGGTGAATGGTTCCAAAGGGAAATAATTTAGCCTATAGCCTATTCATGACAGTCTTGCAAAGAGACAAGACAAACGACCAAAATTGTCAAATAATTGGTCAAGGCGCGAGATGAGGAGTACTTCATGGCTATTGGAAAAAAACTTTGAGGAAACTAAGCGCAAGCAACAATGCTTCCCGCGAAGCTTGCGCTTGAGGGCTATAAACAAGCTATGCGCCCCGAACCTCACAGCTTGTTGTTCGATGACTTGAATCGAAACATTTCTAAGGACAATGGACCTACTCTTTCTAAGGACGCAATCCTTGCGCGCGTGAAACTTGTATCTCGTGGTGTCGACACCGCTTTATCTTGTGTTTCTCACAGTTCGAACTAGGCCTACATGCTTTATTTGGTATTTTGGGGGAGTTTGGAGTCGCAATTACCGCTGCTTGGAAATGACACGTTAGAGCTACACGACGCCAGCACTGGAGAACTGGGATGTAACCCTGTTTTCCAAATTAACAAAAATTAGGAAACATAGAAGCAGAACTTTGTTTGGCTACAATCTATGACCTGGACGGTGAACTTAATCTTTTTGAAGATGCATGAACAGCATACAAGTGCCTTTGAGGGGGAGGAGAGGGCGATTGGGGAGAACAGGGAGACGAGAGCATGGCGCGAGGCGCATATTCGTTCGGGAAAAATGAGAGCGAAATGTTGGATAGGGCATTACACACCTTCCTTCTTCCTACACTGTAGAAGCGCAGAACAAGGTTGCCTCGTTGCCTTAAGTGACATTCTGCAGCGCTAACGCCATGCTTAATTGACAGCGTGCTGGCGAATAGTCTAGTAGCCTAATATAATTAACAAGACGTGGATTAATGACTGTGCAAACGAAGTTCTAGTTAACTTGGACTGTGACGCAGTAAAAATGGTTGGTGATGGGCCATTGCGGCGAGAATGTGAGGGGGAAAGCGACAATGCCGATATCAGCTTCAACAATAGTAGAGTAGAGTAGAGTAGTAGAGTAACTTTATTGATCCCCTGGGGGAAATTCAGGAAATTCATCATTACTTTACCAGGAATTTAATCCAACTAACTAGGCCTACTTTGTCCTCATTTCTTAGCCCATATGGACAAGTGTCTACTAGGCTAAATACTGTTGGCACATAGCCTACAGCAGACTATACCCTA
>NC_085864.1:56397165-56419665 GCF_034702125.1 Engraulis encrasicolus
TTTCACGTGAAGGTTTCCAGTGACATTTCCAAACGCACGCTGATGTCCCGGTAGCTCGCTGTCAGATTCCTGGCTTGCGTGAGACTAGGTGACACGTGACACAGGTGCTTCATGGGTATTGTAGGCTCGCGAAATCGCATTGTATTGCTTTTGTAGCAAAGACGGTCCGAAGAAAAAAACTACAAAATGCGGTGCCAAACTATTCAGAATAGTAACGGACCCGCCAGAATGGCTAGTGAACCTTCGGTATCTACTAGCCAACGCCGACTTTCACCCGCATTTGGCTACCTGGCGTGTGTTAGTGTTAAGCCCTGACACACACACAAACACACACTACACACCACACACACACACACACACACACACACACACACACACACACAACACAGTGTGCACACACACACACACACACACACACACACACACACACACACACACACACACACACACACACACACACACCACAAGGTCACATAGTGGCTGTTGGACACCTCATTCAGTCCTAATTTCTAAATTTCCTTTTAAGGCAGACACTGAAGGCAGACACTGAAGGCCACACGTTTGGAGCTTTTAGGAGAAAGTACCCAGTAATGGGTACACAGATCAGGTGCTTCCTAACCCAGTAATGGGTACACAGATCAGGTGCTTCCTAACCCAGTTATGGGTACACACATGCTTCCTAACCCAGTTATGGGTACACAGATCAGGTGCTTCCTAACCCAGTAATGGGTACGCAGATGCTTCCTAACTTCAGTAGGCTGACTGGGTGCTATGTGCCAAAATCTGTGAGTGGCAAAATCATGACTTGTTGAGCTACTGTAAGCGACGTGTTCTAAAAGGGGCAGCGTAGTTAGTATTTCAGTGTGTTGTTTTCAGTATTTTCACGGGTAGCAGTTCAACTGCTAAACCTTTTTTTCATTGGATGCCTTCTCTGGTTATACTTGAGAATAGGGCTGCACAATATATCGAAAATGCATCGAAATTGCGATATCAAGAGTGGCTATATGCATATGGCGAAAAAGACTTAATTACAGCTAACAAGTAAAACATTTCTGTGCAGTCCAATCACTAGCTGAATGTCAACAAATGCGCAAGAAGCCCGCCATGACCAAAGCCACGCCCCCCACACAGACCGACAAATTAATGACAAGAAAAAACACTCTGATATATTTTTAATTATCATTTAAACATCGTTATCGAGGTATTGCATGCTGTTATCGAGTATCGCTTCGTTTTCTGATATCATGCAGCCCTACTTGAGAATTGGGATGGACAGAGATGGGAGATGCGTAGAGGAGAGAAGAGCGTCCACACTCGGCAGTCTAGTCGCCTCTGCCTGGAGCACACACACAGAGAGGCTGGCTGGCTGCCTTTTAGGGCTTTTTAAGGCTTTTTAGGGCAATCTGGCCTCAATGCCACCGTAACACACCTCACCCCCACTGACTCAGTCAGACCAGACGAGTCAGACATGTCACTGTTTCCACTGCTGATGCCTTCGCTCCAGACCCAGACCCAGACCTAGTCATGTGGAATAGCTCTCTGGAATGGCAGACAGCTGGAGTAGCTAATGGGGAAGACAGACAGAGAGGGGCAAGAGGGAGAGGGAGAGAGGGGCAAGAGAGAGAGGGAGAGGGGCAAGAGAGAGAGAGAGAGAGAGGGACAGAGAGGGGCAAGAGAGAGAGAGAGAGAGGGGCAAGAGAGAGAGGGAGAGGGGCAAGAGAGAGAGAGAGAGAGAGGGACAGAGAGGGGCAAGAGAGAGAGAGAGAGAGAGGGACAGAGAGGGGCAAGAGAGAGAGGGAGAGAGGGGTAAGACAGAGAGGGACAGGGGCAAGAGAGAGAGAGGAGTAGGGGCAAGAGAGGAGGGGAAGGGAGGCAAGAGAGGGACAGGGGCAAGAGAGAGAGGTGTAAGAGAGAGAGGAGTAGGGGCAAGAGAGAGGGAGAGGGAGGGGCAAGAGAGAGAGAGGGGGGGGCAAGAAAGAGAGAGAGAGAGAGGGCAAGGGAAAGAGAGAGAGGGCAAGAGAAAGAGAGAGACAGGAGGGAGAGAGAGGGGGGGGGGAGAGGCAAGAGAGAGAGGTGTAAGAGAGAGAGGAGTAGGGGCAAGAGAGAGGGAGAGAGAGGAGATGGGCAAGAGAGAGGGAGGCAAGAGAGAGAGAGGGACAGGGGCAAGAGAGAGAGAGAGGGGCGAGAGAGAGAGAGAGAGGGTCAGGGGTAAGAGAGAGAGAGGGTCAGGGGTAAAAGAGAGAGAGGGTCAGGGGTAAGAGAGAGAGAGGGTCAGGGGTAAAAGAGAGAGAGGGTCAGGGGTAAGAGAGAGAGAGGGTCAGGGGTAAGAGAGAGAGAGACAGGAGAGAGACAGGGGTGAGAGAGAGAGGGACAGGGGTAAAAGAGAGAGGAGAGTGGCAAGAGAGAGAGGGGTAGGGGCAAGAGAGAGAGGGAGAGGGGGGGAAGAGAGAGGGAGATAGGGGCAAGAGAGAGAGGAGCAGGGGCTGGAGAGAGAGAGAGGGACAGAGAGGGGCAAGAGAGAGAGGGAGAGAGGGGTAAGACAGAGAGGGACAGGGGCAAGAGAGAGAGAGGAGTAGGGGCAAGAGAGAGAGAGGGGCAAGAGAAAAAGAGGGAGAGAGGGGCAAGAGAGACAGGGGCAAGAGAGAGAGAGAGGGAGAGGGGCAAGAGAGAGCGAGAGGGAGGGGCAAGAGAGAGAGAGAGAGAGGGGCAGGGGCAAGTGCAGTGCAGGCTGTTTATGTGCATCTGTCAAGCTGAAATAGTAATACTTATTGCACTAAATTAGTAAAAAGAGAGAGAGGAGAGGGGCAAGAGAGACAGGGGCAAGAGAGAGAGAGAGGGAGAGGGGCAAGAGAGAGAGAGAGAGAGGGGCAAGAGAGAGAGAGAGAGAGGGGGGGGTAAGAGAGAGAGATAGAGAGAGGTAAGAGAGAGAGAGAGAGGGGTAAGAGAGAGAGGGGGGCGAGAGAGAGAGAGAAAGAGAGAGAGAGAGAGAGAGAGAGGGGGTAAGGGAGAGAGGCAGGGGCAAGAGAGAGGGAGGCAAGAGAGAGAGAGGGACAGGGGCAAGAGAGGAGGGGCAGGGGCAAGAGAGAGAGAGGGGTAAGAGAGAGAGGGGGGCGAGAGAGAGAGGGAGAGGGACAAGAGAGGGACAGGGGCAAGTGCAGTGCTGGCTGTTTATATCCATCTGTCAAGCTGAAATATTAATATTTTGCACTAAATTAGTGACTTGGTGACTAAAATATCTGCAAATGTGTCCTGTTTAGAGCCTGACACAGGAGTGGATTTTCACCGTCCCATTCCGGTCCCAGAAAAAAAATCCCATCCTGTCCAATCCTGGCCTGGAGGAAAAGAAACAAATCCCATCCCGTCCACTCCTGAAAAGAATGTCTCCCAATCCTGCCCACTCCTACTCAAAATCAATCTCACTCCCGTTTCGTCAAAAAAAAACTAGGCTTTTTTTAATGAAAAAATAAGCCATCTATTTTTGTCAATCCCGCTCCCGTTCATTTCTATTCCCGCTCTGCCCGCTCCTGTTCATCTTTACAATTTTGACTCCCCGTGGGACCCACGGGAAATCCAGAAAAATGTAATCTTCTAGCCTGTTGTATCTGCTTATTACTGTGCCTCTCTTGCCTCGGTGTCGCCCCCTGCAGGTGAAGGGTGGTATCCTGCCCAGGCAGTGTTGGTTGGCTCTGACATTAGAGCTACTTGTGTGCTGCTGTACTGTACTGAATATCTGTCATCATGTCCTGTTGTGTCTGTCTATAACTGTTCCTCTCTTGCCTCTCTGTGTCTCCCCCTGCAGGTGAAGTGCGGTACCCAGCCCCAGCATCCCTTCGTGTCTGCGTTCCCCCTGGCGACCGCCACCCTGCCCTCCTCCTCCTCCTCCTCCAGGGTTGCCATGGGGATGGGGATGGGGATGGGTACAGGCCCCCTCCCCCGCAGTAGCACCTCCCCCGCCGCCCTCTCCTCCCCTTGCAGCCGGCTGGCACAGCTCCGCGAGGGCAGGACGCCACTGACACTGGGCCAGAGCCGGCCCGAGACCCGGCCGGAGGGGAGGTGTGGGGGGTACCTGTCGTCATCGTCACGGGGAGGAGGGGAGAGTTTGGGCTCGGACAGCTGCTGTAGTACTCCCCCAGGTAGCTCTTGCTACTCTTCACAGCGCAGCAGCCCCGCGCCTCCCCACACACACACACACACACACGCCTACGCACACACACACACACACACACACATGCACACACACCTCCCCAACATCAACACACACAGCCCCACACACACACACACACACACACCGCAGCACCATCATCCATACCAGCCCAACATCCACCCCAGCATGCCACGGTCTCCCTCGGCAACAGACCTCCTCCCCCGCTCCTCCCTCCCCACCTCCCTCTCTGGTGACCACCTCCTCCCATGCTCCTCCTCCTTCTCCTCCGCGGAGCTGCCCTCCTCCTTCTCCTCCTCCTCTCTCTCCTTCCTGCTCCTGGAGGAAGGGGAGGAGCCGGAGACCAACGTGGACACGGGCTGCGCCGTCACGTCGTCCAATCGGGACGCAGCAGGCTGCGCTTCAGGGCTGTCCAATCGCGACGCATCAGCATCATCATCATCATCGCCGGGAGGCTCCGCCCTGGAGACGCTGGCCATGGAACTCCGCCGTTGCCTAGTGACGGACGTGGGAGCGGTGAGGTCGCCGCAGGCGTGCGCGAGTCCCGGTGGACACTCCAGCAGTGCAGAGGGCCAGACAGCAGGGGGCGCTACTGTGGGAATCACACTCACACACAACCACCTGCTACACACCGAGGAATTCTTCATATGAGGAGAGGAAGTGAAATATAATAGAGACATATAATAGAGAACTCTCACTCTGATTGCCGCCCGTCGTAGCCAATAAGCTTACAACTCCAGTTTCTCTTCAAATGACCTTGGGGAGGTCACAGAACGTAGAGGTCACAGGGGTCAGAGGTTACCTGGTCTCCATGGAGACGCCCTGGTAGCAGGAGGGGTGCTGGGAAATGGAGGAGAGGACAAATAGACCGGACGGGAGTCGAGCGACACCGGCAACGGAAGTGATCGACTTTGTATTGAGTCGCTGGCGACAGACAAAAGTAATTTAGGCTACAAGAGGAGATTCGAGCAACAGTTTGTTGTTGAACTCTAAGCGAATATTACGCTAATTAGCTATGAACTCTAAGCGAATATTACGCTAATTAGCTATGAAGCGACTCGGCAACAGCAGCTACAGCCTGTAGGGATGTCGGAATGCTTGCATTTCTGTAACTCTGCTTTTTATCGGGCATACTCTGTCGTTAAACACAGTCCAGCGATTCTCTGTCGCTAGGTCGTCTCTGGTGTGGTGTTCTCCATCTGGTCATTGTGACACAGCACTCCACAGCACACAAGTGCTCACTGACTGCACACAACGATGCTTAACCCAAACGACGTCTCAAGGGAGCAGCGCAGCGGGATGGTATCACAATACTAACTCCCTAACCATCAGGCCTTAGCACTGCAATGCCACAGCTGTCTAGTAAATAGGGGTGTAAACGATTCGATATCGATTTCTTAAGGCCGCGATTCGATTATTTTCGATACTTTAGAATGCACCACGATACAATACGATTTGATCGTCGGCTATAGGATACGATGCATCGACCGATCATTATCTACACTACACCCCTACTAGTAACCTGCATATGACTCCTCTTGCCCTGTGAGGTATCTATTTGGTATGACTCCTAGCCATGTGAGGTATCTATTTGGTATGACTCCTAGCCATGTGAGGTATCTATTTGGTATGACTCCTCTTGCCCTGTGAGGTATCTATTTGGTATGACTCCTAGCCATGTGAGGTATCTATTTGGTATGAGTCCTAGCCCTGTGAGGTATCTATTTGGTATTGACTCCTCTTGCCCTGTGAGGTATCTATTTGGTATGACTCCTCTTGCCCTGTGAGGTATCTATTTGGTATGACTCCTCTAGTCCTGTGAGGTATCTTCTCATTGGAGTGGTAGTGGTCCACCTTGGCTAGGATGACATGCTTACATAGCATTACATTACATTACATTTAGTTGACACTTTTATCCAAAGAGAGAGACTTACAGCTATTTAGGTAGAGGGTATTAGTTCCAGTCCCTGGAGCAATGTGGGGTTAGCTGCCTTGCTCAAGGGCATTTTCATTATATTACATTACACTTAGCTGACGCTTTCATTCAAAGCGACTTACAATTACTTTTTGAAGTACAGGGCATTGGTTACAGTCCCAGGAGTTAGGCGCCCTGCTCAATGGCACCTCAGCCATGGAGTGAGATAGGGAGTGGAAGGGGTGGGATTCGAACCTGCAACCTGCAACCCCCTGATCTGAAGTCCATCTCCTTAACCACTACTAGGCCACGGCTGGAGATGTGTGGAGGGGGAGAGGAGAGCACATGCTGCATTCTGGAGATGTGTAGATGTGTAGAGGGGGAGAGGAGAGCACATGCTGCATTCTGGATGATTGTGGGTTTGGCTTCAGATCTGAAGTACAGTTGCGTACCGCTTGGCCAGAGGGAAGTGGTTTCAGGTCTGAAGCACGGTCCAAAAGCTACTACACAACTGGATACAGTACAGTCTAAATCTTTAGTCCGGATAAAAAGAGAAAAAGTCCACTTCAACCAGGATTTTCTGCTCCCACCGATTTATTTTTATTTTTCCATGAGTCCTAGTTGAAGCAGACTTTTTCTCTTATTATCTGGTCATTAAGTGGTGCTGCTCCTACGGTAGGCCAGACGTATGGATGTGCACACTTTTACCTACTGTTGAAATCTTCAGTCTGACCGCTCTCTCTCTGTGTCGAGAGGTATGTGGTTTCAAAGCTCCGCCTCTTCCCCTGTCTACCAGCGCAGGTCTGCGAGGTGCGGGGATTGTTTTGATTCGCTCCAGAGCGTTGCTATGGAAACGTCCTCAGGGAAGGCCAGAAAACATTGAGGAATAACAAGATACATTGCAAGCGTAACTACACACACACACACACACTCAGTAACCACACACACACACACAGTAACCACACACACACACACACACACACACACACACACACACACACTCAGTAACCACACACACACACACACACACAGTAACCACACAGTAACCACACACACACACACACACACACACACACACACACACACACACACACACACAGAGTGTGTAACCCAGGGAGTGAATGTTATTGGGCAGCGTAGTCTTGGCCCAACCAAGGGAGAGGGCGAGTAGAGTTGGTTGGCCCTCACAGAGGTATGGGAATCTACCAGCAATGGGAGACACGTGTGTGTGTGCGTGCGTGCGTGTGTGTGTGTGTGCGTGCGTGCGTGTGTGTGTGCGTGCGTGCTTCATCAATGGAACACTAGTATTTGATGAAAAGAAAGAAAAAAAAACATTACTACCATAGTACTACACTACTGCAACATTATGATTTTGTTCATTGCCATTCAGGGGTGCATCTCTCTCAAAATCATAGTTGCTAATTATGTTAGCTACTTTGCTTGCAATGCAATTTCCCTTTGGCAACTTCCCACGTGGCTAACTGGCCAGCCATTATGTTGTCGAGAAGCTCATCCCTGCTAACAACAAACTTTGCAGGGCCATGTAATGACTTACACAAGGAGTGCGTTCCAATATGCGACCTTGCCTCCTCCACTTGTGCTTGTCTCCTCGTACCAGGAAGTAATGTGTCATGATGACATCACTGACAACAGCATTATATTTCAATATCTTGCAAAAGCTCAATTGTAAAGCCTTCTTCTCATTTGCAATTGGGATGGTGAATGAAAAACAGTCCCTCAAAAGTTGTTGTGGCTACTAGGCTGACAGCTGGGAAACTTTATTGGTTTCTCCACGGAGGAGGGGCCAGGAGGTGGGGCGAGGAGACAAGCACAAGTGGAGGAGGCAAGGTCGCATATTGTAAAGCACTCAAGAAGTTTGTAGCGATTAGCCAGTACATACTGCTCCCCATGTCTTCTCCACACCACTACTTCACTCTGGGAGTGCATCTCAATATGGGACCTTGCCTCCTACACTTGCCTCCTCCACTCGCTTCTCGTCATGATTACATCACTGACAACAGCATTATATTTCAATATCTTGCAAAAGCTCAATTGTAGAGTCTTTTTCTCATTTGCAATTGGGATGGTGAATGAAAAACAGTCCCTCAAAAGTTGTTGTGGCGAGGCTGACAGCTGGGAAACTTTATCGTTTTCTCCACGGAGGAGGGGCAAGGAGGCGGGACGAGGAGACAAGCACAAGTGGAGGAGGCAAGGTCACATATTGGGATGCACCCTGTGTCTCCATCCCACTACTTTATTTGGTGTGATTATGCTTTTAGAGCCCTCTAGATGGCCACAGCGCCCTTACAGAAAGCCACTATTAAATGGCTTATTCTGAGCCAATATCATGTTTCTAATGATGTGTAATATCTAATGACTGTTTTGCCAAATCATGTACAGTAGCCCCCATTAGAACGTCGTCGCCTCATCAGAGGGAGTGTTGTGTAGCATTGTGAGCCACAACCGAATCCTTTGATATGTACGTATGTATGTCTTTTGGTCTTTTTTCTTTTTAAATTTATGACGGGACAGTGAGAGAGTGACAGGAAACGAGTGAGGGGAGAGTGAGACGGGTACAATTCGGCAAAGGACCCGGGCCAGACTCGTACCGTGGCGTAGCGGCCCAGTGCCTTACAGGGGCGTAGCAGCTAATTGTGGGCCCTATGTACCTCCTAGCATGCCTGGGAACTCCCATACTGCCTTTAGTTCTACACAATCGTTTCGATCTGAAAGACAGTCTGGCAAGGATGACTCATAACGTCCAAGATCATGGGCCCTGTGTCATAATGGCCAAGCATTCCGACCTTAACAGTTTCTCTGCCCAATCAGAGAGCAGGGCAGTGTGTCATAATTGCCAAGTATTCTCTCCCCTACGGAATTTACAATAGGCAACTCCCCAGACCTAATCTCACTTGTGATTAGGTCTGGTGTTAACCAGGCAAGCTAGGAGGTACATAGGCTACCTCCTAGCCATATGAGTAGAGTAGAGAGAGTAGAGTACTTTCATTAATCCCGAAGGAAATTAAGGTGTCTGTCATATATCTACATCAGTGTTTCTCAAACTTTTTCAAACCGAGGCCCACTTTGTCCCCCAAAAAAATTATCGGGGACCACCTGTCATCTGAATTGGCAGTTGATGGATGCTAATTTGACCCTGCTAATTTTTATGCAGATCTCTTCCTTTTTATTCACATTATAAGCCTGTCTTATTTTGTTGAAAACATGAAAATGTTACAAATATAGCCTACTGCGAGCTTATCTTGGAAAATCCCCGGACCACACTTTGAGAATCACTGATCTACATGAATCAGACTGTGTGCAGTGTTGCCAGATTTGTCAGATTAAAACCCGAAACCCAAAAGCTTCTCCAAATGCGCCAAATTCCGCCCAATTTCAACAAATTGCATTGGTTTCTATGGGCACAAAACGGCTTAAAAAAACCGCCAAATTGCCAAAATTTTCAATTTTTCTGTGTGTCTATACAGTGTACATGGGACCCTGGTGACTCAGTCACACTTTACCCCCTACACCCCCCACCCAACCCCCCTACACCCCCCACTTCACCCCCCTGCGCTAAAACTGAATCTCATGGTTCTCCTCATGCTCAAAGATGCTGCTGGCTAAGGGAAGTGAACCACTTACGAAAGGGAAGTCTCTTTGACAGGTACTGTACCAGAAGAAAACCAATTGCTTCCCCCACATCCCAAACTAGTGTGTAGCCTACAGTAGCCTACCATCCCCACCCTGAGGTGGGTCATAATAAACAGAGGACACATCTCCCCCAAGCATCACAACTAAGACTTAGGACAAATAAGACTGAACTGTAATATCAGATATATGGGTTGTAGTTGGAGTAAAGGGCTAATTGACAGAGGTGGTAGATGTGTTGTGTACATGCTGTACCCATAGGTCACTCACGCTTTAGCTGCACCAGCAGGTGTGAAGTCTCAAAGGGATTTGACTGTGTGTGTGTGCGTGCGTGCGTGCGTGTGTGTTTCTGACTTGTGCCTGCCTCCGGCAGCTACTGGACCTCAGGGGTGGACTGGTAATCTGGCATACAGGGCATTTTCCCGGTGGGCTGACAGTCCCCAGGGGCCTATACTGTTGTTGTTGTGGTTGTTTTCCTGGGCATTGGCCCACAAATCGGAGGGGGAGGCCCATTGGTCCATCGTCAATATAGACAGTGGATTCAGCCAGTCAAGATATAGTATGAAAGTGGCCTGTGCGTGTCTGGGGCCGATCTATGCCAAAAATGCCAGGGCCACTTTTCGGTCCCAGTCCAGCCCTGCTGTACCTGACGTTACTTCCAAACCCTAACCTTACCTTAACCCCAGAAGCTACTATGCCTTTTCACAAGCTGTTCTGTCTGTAATTGTAATATCTGTAATGTTATTGTGTGTAACACCATGTCTCTCTCAGCTCCTGTGTTCTGTAATGTTATTGTGTGTAACACCATGTCTCTCTCAGCTCCTGTGTTCTGTAATGTTATTGTGTGTAACACCATGTCTCTCTCAGCTCCTGTGTTCTGTAATGTTATTGTGTGTAACACCATGTCTCTCTCAGCTCCGATGTTCAGCTGTGCCACCTCACGTCAGTGTGATCCACATTTCCCATTAGTGTATGAATGAAGATCAGTCTTACTCTGTTATTAGTCCACTTGTTGATGATGAGTATGTGATGTATTATGAGAAGACTGCTAATGTCTAATGTGTGTAAGGGATATTGGTATGGTGATATACTGTATCATGAGAAGACTGCTAATGTCTGCAGGCAGGTATGACCCGCCCATAGTATTTATCTTCATTCCTATTCATGGTCTGGTCTGGAGGGTCTTTGACCTGACGAGATTTGAGGGGCGGGAGGAGAGGATTGCACTCAGTTCTGGTTTGAAGTGATTGGACAGCTCTCACCCGATCGTTTGCTTATTGGCCAGCCAGTCGCCTAGTGGACGACTAAACTCTCCCCAGAGAAGGACCTCCAGACCAGGATTAGGACTGAAGAGAAGTGTTATGGGCTGGTCAACAGGCTATAATGTCAGTATAAGGGATATTGGTGATGATGTTCATGTTTAAAGAAACTCCCGCACACTGACCATTTCGCTGTTCTTTCTTTAATAAACGACGTTTCGGTACTAGACCTTCATCAGGCAATCATTGAAACGTCGTTTATTAAAGATTTTCGGGAGTTTCTTTAAACTATTGCTGAGCGACCCATGGTGCCATCTCCGACGCACCTGCCAGACCATGAATACAAATGAAGAGAAGTGTTATGGGCTGGTCACCAAACTATAATGCCAGTATAAGGGATATTGGTGATGATGTTGATGTACCAGGAGGGAGATTGCTAATGTCTAATGTGTTATTGAGATATTGTTATGATGCATTATGAGAAGATGTTAATGTCTAATGTGTGTAAGGGATGTTGGTGATGATGATATACTGTATTATGAGAAGAGGCTAATGTCTAATGTGTTATTGGGATCTTGTTATGATGTGTGCTGGGGGTCTTGGATAGCAGCTGTCTAGTTAGGATTATGTGTATGTCAGCTGCGTCCTGATTCCCCAAATAACCAAATTAAACTAAATGGTTTTGATATTAAATTATTTTATACTGTCCCCAGTGTCTGTGTCATGTCATCTGTAGATACAACAAAACAACACAAGAGACGACGAAACTCCCGAAGGCAGTGACATAGTTTTATTTTAAATATCTGGAGGTTACAATGTTTTGACCTCAGTACAGGGTCATGAACTGTAGAAGATTGTGCATTGCATCTTGCCCACCAATGTTAACGTATGGCCATCATCATTCCTCCTAATGTTGTCAAGTCAAGTCTGAAGTCATCGATTTGTGACTCAAGTCCCAAGCCCACGTGTGCGTTCCAATATGTAACCTTGCGTCCTCCACTTGTGCTTGTGGCCTCGTACCAGGATACGTCATGATGACGTCACTGACCACAGCATTATATTTCAATATCTCGCAAGAGCTCAATTGTAGAGTCCTTTTCTCATTTTCAAACAGGATGGTAAATGAAGAATAGTCCCCCAAAAATTGTTTTCGCTAGGCTGACAGCTGGGAAACTGAATCGTTTTCTCCACGGAGGAGGGGTCAGGAGGCGGGACGAGGAGACAAGCACAAGTGGAGGACGCGAGGTTGCATATTGGAATGTACACCACATCTCTGGTTGTCACTTCCAAAATCCTCTTTGGTTCCCTTTCACCACTGGCTAGTAGTAAATGTTGCATACTGCTCCTTTAAAGGACCAGTTCAGTCAATTTCAACATGCAGTTGTATTGCTCACGCTACCCTTGACTTGTCAGTACCCGGTGATGACACATTTTTCAGCTCAGCCCTTTCCGAGATATGAGCAATTCTAATGGGGGCAGCGTTTGTTTACATTTTTAAAAAATGAAACATAGGGAAAAAGGTACTGCTGTTTGCTAGTTGTCTGCTGATGTTTTATAACCTTTTGGATGTTTTTGGGAATAAATAAAAATGTTTTTTTGAAATGTAAACAAAGAGCTGCCCCCATTACAATGACCAGGATCTCGGAAACGGCTAAAGAAGAAGAAAAAAAAATCTCAGGCACTGACAAGTCCAGGGTAGTGTGAGCATTACAACTGCATGTTGAAATTGACAGAACTGCCCCTTTAAGACTGAGACAAAGGCTATTCAACTCCATATAATCACAGCGGCTCCTGCTTCTTTACCTGCGTCGCTTAACTGCGGGCAGTCACAATTTCAGGGGAGCACACCCAGTCACTGTGGAGGGGGGATAACTGTGGCTGACTGCATCACGACGCAGTGAAGTTGGTTAAATAACCCTTAAGACTCCAGTTGCATTAAGAACTGTGTGCCTGAATTCTCCGTGTGCTTGGAAATGTTAGCTGACTTTCAGCATGGCCCTGAGTGTGCAGGCAGGCAGGGCTAATCTCATATCTCAGCAGTGTTTTGTGTTGTCATGCCAGCGAAGAGGTGAGTTCTTAACTCAGAGGAGAGGGAGAGAGGTCATTTGAGAACCATTTGAAATGTTTTATGACCACATTTGAAATTACAGGACCTACTGGACAGACAACAAAATAATACTTTTGTGTTTACCAAAACAGTTAACAGTAAAGTTAACAATAATAGTAATAACAGGTAGCGCCCACAACATTATTGGTCATTGGTCAACATAGAAGATAGGAACACACAATTATGACAAGGCCATTAATACTCTACTCATCATTGACAGTGAAACAGAAGGATATCCGTAATATTGGTCCAGAGTGCTGTCTAGTTCAGGGGTGGGGAATGTACTGTATGTCTCGAGAGCCAATCATGGCCCTTGAGGCCGTCTTATCCGCTTGCCTCCTCTGTGGAGGAGTACAGTTTACCTGCTGCCCAACACCACAGGATTGGGTGGTTTGAATCCTCGTTCTTTAATCTACCCCCTTTGCCACAAGCAGGAGGAGAGGAAAGGAGGTGAGGTATTGAGTTGGACCCCATCTCTTGCCCATGCATGCACGTCTGGAAAACCGGTCCCCCTTGAGACTACACCAGAGAATGTTGGTTCCACACAGTAGGCCAAACCACACACAGCTCTGGCCAGAGTCTCCCAGCACACCGCCAGCACAATAGTGGTAACGGATTTCCTTCCAGCGTTTAAAACATCCTTTGAAATGACACCTCTGTTTGAAGAGGCCGTTTCCTTCAGAGACAGGGTTGCCAAATGAGACTCATCATTTCCAGCCCAAAGAAATTTTCAAAACCCGAATGGAAGCACTAAATTCCGCCCAATTTAAACTGAATTCTATTGGTTTCTGTGGCCATAACTTTGCCAAAAAAAAACCTGCCCAAGGGCCCTTTTTATCCATTCTTACCCGCAGGCTAATTTGGCTGGAAGCTGCCCAATCTGGCAACCCTGTTCAGAGAGGCCTATGTGAGGGGGAAAGGACTCCAATCTGGCAACACTGTGCAGAGAGGCCTATGTGAGGGGGAAAGGACTCCAATCTGGCAACCCTGTTCAGAGAGGCCCATGTGAGGGGGAGAGGACTCCAATCTGGCAACCCTGTGCAGAGAGGCCTATGTGAGGGGGAGAGGACTCCAATCTGGCAACCCTGTGCAGAGAGGCCTATGTGAGGGGGAAAGGACTCCGTAGATACAAACACCCCACAGCTAACACAAGAGAAATGGCAGAGAAGTCCTCCTGTAGTCTCTGGGCTTTGGGGAAGTCTACAGTGTGGAGTCATGTCGTCTCTGGGCTTTGGGGAAGTCTACAGTGTGGAGTCGTCTCTGGGCTTTGGGGAAGTCTTGAAGGTTTTATCCGACAGGCAGAGCTGGTGCATTCAAAAGGTTTTGAGTGAGAGACAAAAATATGGAATCTTGTGTCTCGTGTCTCTCCATTCTCTGCTCGTCTTTCAAAGTTTATCACAAGCAGTCACAAACCTCATGTGACTTACACACATACGTATGCATGCACGCATACGCACGCACGCACACACACACACTCACACACACACAGGCACCTGAAAGTGCTCCCTCTGCTGTTGGAAGTTATTAATGACATACTGACCGTCCCACTCACACAACACACACACTGCACTCACACATACATACTCAACAACATACTAGAAGAGCTTAAAACGTGTACCATGAATCTATGAAAGTTTAACATTATTGATGGAACTATGGAAATAAATAAATGTTTTCATGATATTCAATTTTTCGGAAAGGAGCTGTACTCTTTGGCATCACTCTGTTTCCTGCTTGTGATTGGCTGTCATTTCTCAGTGTTTCCGCCTTGTCATTGGCTGTCTCAGTGTTCTTTTGGTTCACTAGAGCAGTGTTTCCCAACCTTTTTTTAGGCAAGGCACCCTTTCAATTCATGAAAAATGTCAAGGCACCTCAAACCAACAAGCTGTAACATGGCATCGCATCCGATACCACACAAGCTTAGAAAAGTAACACATTTGGAGACGTCACACGACCTACGTTCAGAGTTGCAGCTGACTGGGGCGACCTATATTTACTCTATTGTGCGTGAATGGCAGATGAAAGATTCCACTGACTATCATGGGCTTATCAATTTAGACAAATATGTATTATATTACATAATTTATGTAGCACCCCTGTTGAGAAACACTGCACTAGGGGTACAATGTTTCTTTATTTGCACATTTGTCCTTTGTTGGCTTAGTACACAGTCTAAAGCAGGGGTTCCCAAACTTTTTCCCCTGCGCACCCCCTTGTACATTTCAATGTGGTTTGCGCACCACCTGGGCGAATATTTTGGTGTGCTGATGGCCGTGCAAGTTTGGATTCACTGTTCATTCGCTGCATATTAAGCACAGTTGTTTTTGGGGAATCCTCTTCTCCAATAGTCTCGGAATTAAACTACACTTCAGATGGAGACTTCAGGCATATAATGCACCATACTATTAAAAACTACTTAATGTTCATTAATGCTAGATAAAAAAAACTCACATATCCGCCATTGCTCTATTCAGCTCGCGCAGCCCCTGGTGACAGGCCGCGCCCAGGGGTGCACGCACCACAGTTTGGGAAACCCTGGTCTAAAGCAATGGTGTAGTCTATGTAGAACGCAGGTATACGGAGTATACCCACTTCTAAATTTTAGGGGCTTCAGTATACCCACTTAAAATTGATTGATCCATTATTTAGAATAGCATAAACATATACAGTATACCCACTTTAAAACATGCTTGAATATACAGTATACCCACTTCAAAAAAGTAGACTACACAGCTGGTCTAAAGTACAGTATGGCTTTCACACAGTACACAGTACATTATGGCTTTCACACAGTAAACAGTACAATATGGCTTTCACAGTTCGCTATGTGCATTATTATCTCATCTGTGTCTGCGTGTCTCCTCCTCCTTACATATATCACAGGCTATTGGTTACAGTCCCTGGAGCAATGTGGGGTTAGGTGCCTTGGTACAGGGTATTGGTTACAGTCCCTGGAGCAATGTGGGGTTAGGTGCCTTGGTACAGGGTATTGGTTACAGTCCCTGGAGCAGTGTGGGGTTAGGTGCCTTGCTACAGGGTATTGGTTACAGTCCCTGGAGCAATGTGGGGTTAGGTGCCTTGGTACAGGGTATTGGTTACAGTCCCTGGAGCAATGTGGGGTTAGGTGCCTTGGTACAGGGTATTGTTACAGTCCCTGGAGCAATGTGGGGTTAGGTGCCTTGGTACAGGCTATTGGTTACAGTCCCTGGAGCAATGTGGGGTTAGGTGCCTTGCTTTAGCCCCTGGATGGATGGAGGTGTAGGGAGTGGTAAGGGCAGGTAAGGATACGAACCTACAACCCTGTGATCTATGTGTGCACTGGGTTTGGTGCATCAGAGCACAGGGCACACTCAACTTCTGGAGTAAAATAAACAACTTTGGGTGCGTGAAAAAAAGCTGCAAACTTAAAGTGTTTGGGCCTTAGCAGTCATCCTCATCCTCATGTCTTGATGCCGTAGCTGAGCGGCCACTGACAACCGGTCCACCTTGGACTCGGCCTGAGTCATAAATACTGGTAGAAAAGAAAACTTACTAGCCACGTTGACCCATTAGAGCAGTGTTTCCCAACCAGGGGTACGTGTACCACTAGGGGTACGCGAGCACACCTCAGGGGGTACGTGGAAAAATGCCATTTTGAATGGGGGACAATTGAGTGGGGATAAAGACATAGATCTGTAGCATTGGTTAGGGGGTACTCATGGTACAACAAAATGGCTTAGGGGGTACGCGAGACAAAAAAGGTTGGGAAACACTGTATTAGAGGGCATGTGTTTGGCTAGTAAGATAATAAATCTTAACCCTAACCCTAACCCTAGTTAATCTAGAGCCACGGCCTCCCATGTCTATGTCCTCCACCATTAGTGTACACCAGTGTTTCTGCCCGGACCACACTTTGAGAATCACTGGTGTACACTGTACAGTATCTCTGTGACACTCTGTGGTGTCCTTCGTCATTCGCAGTGTGCACAATCGCATTTAGTTACAGCAGTCGGTTTTAATACTGTGTGGGCATAATTAACCGATTAACCGATGATTGATCATTAAACATTTAGTCGGGGAAATTAATTTTCGTAGTCGAACCGTTAAAAAAAAAAAACAACAAAAAAAACTTGATTGTAGGTCATTAGTGCACGTCCTCAATGCAATGCATTTCGCTGTTACACCTACACAATGTGGGCAGCAGGGGGCACTCCATTGTGTGTTCGTTGTCCCTCATGTTGTGCACTGTTGTACAATAAAGGGCTTCGCTGGTAGGCTATGGCTGATATTTGGACCACAGTAAACGTTCCTCGTCCAGACCCTACCTATTCCGGCCCGGGTCATTTGCCGATCTTTTCCTAGTCTCTCTCTCTCTCTCCGTTCAAAAGTCTTAAAAAAAATAAGTTCCTTGTCTCTATTATTTACACAGTGAAACATAGTGCCCAATCGAAGTGCACAAGTGCACCATCTCAGACACAGAATTAGAGTCTTCAAAAACGATCCTCGTCCAGGTGTATTATGAGACACAGAAGCCCAAAATTTCTGGCGGCGCTCCTACTCGTTTCTGAGTGTTCCTCGTCCAGGTCTCTGATGTTATCTTTATATTATTTGATCTCGTTGCTGAGCGGTCTCTGATGTTATTTAACGTTATTTAACGTTATTTGATCTCGTTGCTGAGTGGCGGTCTCTGGTGGTTCTGGTTCTGATTCCGGCACCCGGTCCACGGCAGCTCCTGGCTCCACCGGCCCGTGCGGGTCACGCGCACCTTCTTAGGCTCGAACCTCCAGTAGCGCTGCTCCCGGAAGAAGAAGAGCTTCCCGTCGGGCCGCGGCAGCGCTCCGTTGGCGCCGCGAGGGACTCCGGTCCAGTCGGCCAGGCGGCGCGGGTAGTAGGGTTCCGAGCGCAGCGTCGCCACGTTCAGCACGAAGTAGCGCGCGCCCTTGAAGACCACCATGTGCCCTAGGGGGGCGTAGAAGAAGGCGAGGTCCGGGTGGCGGGGGAGGCCCGAGTCCGCGCTGCGCCGCGGGAAGCCGGAGTCCAGCACGGGGCCCGAGTAACGCCACATGCGCTTACCTACACACACGCACACACGCACACACACACACACACACACACACAGAACATCATTAGAGTAACGCCACATGCGCTTGCCTACACACACACGCATGCACACACACACAGAACATCATTAGAGTAACGCCACATGCGCTTTTCTACACACACACACACACACACACACACACACACACACGCACACACAGAGAACATTATTAGAGTAACACTACATGCGCTTACCTACACACGCGCACACACGCACACGCATGCGCGAGCACACGCACGCGCGCACTCACACACACACACACACACACACACACACACACACACACACACACACACACACACACACACACACACACACACACACACACACACAGAACATCATTAGAGTAACGCCACATGCGCTTTTCTACACACACACACACACACACACGCAGTAATGGTCTGGTTACGCTTCTCTGGGGAGGGTTTTCAGTCGTCTACCAGAAGGCCTGTGTTGTCGGCCAATGAGCAAACACCATTTAATCTCACTCACAAACACACTTGGGCGCATAATAACGTACGTCATGAATGTCAACTGTCAGTGATTAGTCAGTGATTACTCTTTTCAAACCAGAGCTGAGCTCACTCCTCTCACCAAAGTGCTCCAGGGCTTCGAGGATCCAGACCAAAAATGAATTACGAAGTAATTAATGTGGCCTGGTAAAACCTGGCGTGCCAACCGTGCATGCGTGCGTGTGTGTGTATGTGTGTTTGCATGAGTGTGTGTGCGTGTGTGTCTGTAAGGCCACAGCATCATATGTACTGTAGACCCGCCCACCTTTAAAGAAGTAGAGCTTCCCGTCCAATGGGGAGAAGGCAGCTGCCTCGATGGCCAATGGGAGTTGAGGCCAGCGCTGCTGCAGGGGGGTGGGGGCACCGGCTACCCCCTCGGGACTCACCGACCAGAAGAAGTTACCGCGAAACACCAGCACTGTGCCGTTCAGGTCTACACACACACACACACACACACACACACACACACACACACACACGATATACACACACACACACACACACACACACACACACACACACACAACATACATACAGAAGAAGTTACCGTGAAACACCAGCACTGTGCCGTTCAGGTCTACACACACACACACACACACACACACACACACGATATACACACACACACACACACACACGATATACACACATGATATACACACACACACACACGATATACACACACACACACACACACACGATACACACACACACACACACACACACACACACACACACACACACACACACACACACACACACACACACACACACACACACACACACACACACACACGATACACACACACACACGATACACACACACACACACACACACACGATATACACACATGATATACACACACACGATACACACACACACACACACACACACGATACACACACACACACACACACACACACGCAGGCAGGCACAACGCACAGTCAATAAAAAATCGAACATTCCATTAGCAATGATTGTTTGACATGGAATGTCTGCTTGGCTTATGGTGTGTATTTGTTTGTGTGTGTTATATAATTTAATTTACAATATTATATAATATTTGCGATTGTAATAGAGAGAGAGAGAGTGTGTGTGTGTGTGTGTGTGTGTGTGTGTGTGTGTGTGTGTGTGTGTGTGTGTGTTTACCCATAGTAACTGCATCGAACCCTGTGCTACAGTATTTTTAAAGAAAGTGAAGTGAAAGCCCATTGGGAAACTCCAACTCCCATTGTGACACAGCACTCCACAGCACACAAGTGAACACTGCACACTGCACACAACGAAATTGCATTTATGCCTCATCCGTGCAAGGGGGCAGCCCTCAGTGGCGCCCCATGGGGAGCAGTGCGGTGGGACGGTACCATGCTCAGGGTACCTCAGTCATGGAGGAGGATGAGAGAGAGCACTGGTTGATTACTCCCCCCATCAACCTGGCGGGTCGGGAGTCGAACCGGCAACCTCTGGGATGCAAGTCTGACGCCCTAACCGCTCACCCATGACTGCCCTATTGTGGCTGGTCTGGTGTGTGTGTGTGTGTGTGTGTGTGTGTGTGTGTGTGTGTGTGTGTGTGTGTGTGTGTGTGTGTGTGTGTGTGTGTGTGTGTGTGTGTGTGTGTGTGTGTGTGTGTGTGTGTGTGTGTGTGTGTACCCATAGTAACTGCATCGAACCCTCTGCTGCAGTAGTGTGGCTGGTCTGGTGTGTGTGTGTGTGTGTGTGTGTGTGTGTGTGTGTGTGTGTGTGTGTGTGTGTGTGTGTGTGTGTGTGTGTGTGTGTGTGTGTACCCATAGTAACTGCATCGAACCCTGTGCTGCAGTAGGTTGGCTGGTCTGGTGTGTGTGTGTGTGTGTGTGTGTGTGTGTGTGTGTGTGTGTGTGTGTGTGTGTGTGTGTGTGTGTGTGTGTGTGTGTGTACCCATAGTAACTGCATCGAACCCTGTGCTGCAGTAGGTTGGCTGCTCTCCGCTCTCCGGTTTGTCCCAGTCCTTCATCACCCAGCTGAGCGCCCGGCCGGGCAACTGCACCAAGCGACCACCAGGGGGCCTCCCTGCAGCATGGAGTAGGACAGTAGAGAGGAGAGCATACGGCATCACAACATAGAAATGACACAGTAGCCCCGTTTACACTGCAGGCCATAGGCCCAGGAACTTAGGCCCAGGAACTGAAGCCCAGGGCTAGACTTCCTGGTGCGTTTATACCAGAGATTCTTTAAGTATAGAGATATGCCAACATAATAGGTTTCTATGGGCACCTAACGCGATCAGGTTCCGGTCTGCCTAAAGGGGCGTGTCATAATGCTCCTACAATGAATAGAACAGTCCTTAGGTCTGCCTAGGTCTGCCTAAGGGGGGCCATAATAGAACCAGGAAACAATGGGCCAATGGAACGGGACTCACTAGAACGACGCCCTTTCGTGACTTACCGCTTACGTCATACGACCCTAAACCTAATCCTAACCCTAACCTTAACCCTAAACCTAACCCTAAACCTAACCCTAACCTTAACCCTAACCCTAACCTTAACCCTAAACCTAACCCTAACCTTAAATCGCTTGTTTGAAATGTTTGATTACCATGTGAAGTCACGAAAGGGCGTCAAACTAGTGAGTCCCATAATAGAACCCGGAAACAATGGACCAATGGACCGTCTCTCTCTCTCTCTATTCTCTCTGTTTATACTGCAGGCCAACTGAACATTCTAAATGGAATGGTAGCCGTGGTAACCCATTCAAAAAAGATCTGTAAGCAACTAGTGGCCCTGGCAGTTGAGGAGGACCTGTTACCTGGACAACAGGTCTTGGTTTGACCCAGTTCTGGCCTAGCCCAGGCGGTATAAACTGGTACAGGGGCTGGGCTTAAGTTCCTAGGCCAATGGCCCGCAATAATATAAACTGGGCTAGTATGGCTTTAAAGTGTGCCAGCGCAGCTCAGGCCCGGCCGGGCAACTGCACCAAGTGACCACCAGGGGGCCTCCCTGCACAAGGGAACAGGGAAGTCAAGTCAAGTTCAAGGGTCAAGTCAAGTCAAGTCAAGAGTACTTCATTGTCAAAAATCTATGCGACAGGGTAAGCACAGAAGTTTGAAATTGCGTTTGACCAGTCTCCAATGTGTAGTTTAACTAAAACATAGAAGTAAGACATTGACAGTAACCACACAGACACACACACACACACACACACACACACACACACACACACACACACACACACACACACACACACACACACACACACACACACACACACACACACACACACACACACACACACACACACACACACACACAAGAATACTGCATTAGTGTAGGATAGTACAGTGGATAGTATAGCAGAAAGAGCATGGCAGAACAGTTAAGCGCCCGGCCGGGCAACTGCACCAAGCGACCACCAGGGGGCCTCCCTGCACAAGGGAACAGGACACAAGAATACTTTAACCCAGATTGGAAAAGGATAGTTCAGTGGATAGAATACTGAATTATACAGTAGGGTAGGACAGTACAGTGGATAGAATACTGAATTATAGAGTAGAGTAGGATATTTCAGTGGATAGAATGTGCAGGTATAGTAAGGGAAGCCGACAGGGGGGACAAACGGGTCAGTTGTACCCGCCCCGGCCCAGGGAGAGGGGGCTGGGGGTGGGCAGAATTGGGTACCCATGCCATTGCATATGTTGACTGGGGGGCCTTTCAGATGCTGTTTTCCTGGGCCCGGCCAAAGCTGTTAGTGGCCCTGGGGATGTAGTAGAGAGAGTTATGCAGCTGAGTGTGTCAGTGCAGCTGAGCGCCCGGCCTGGCATGGCAACGGCATCAAGCGGCCACT
>NC_085864.1:56424665-56429665 GCF_034702125.1 Engraulis encrasicolus
TGTGCACTCTACTCTACTACTCTACTGTACTGTACTGTACTCTACTCTACTCTACTCTACTACTCTACTCTACTCTACTCTACTCTACTCTACTCTACTGTACTCTACTGTACTCTACTCTACTCTACTCTACTCTACTACTCTACTCCACTGTAATCTTCTCTACCATGCTCTATTCTACTTCTATTCTACTCTACTCTACTCTACTCTACTACTCTACTCTACTCTACTACTCTACTCTACTCTACTCTACTCTACTCTACTCTACTACTCTACTCTACTCTACTACTCTACTCTACTCTACTCTACTCTACTACTCTACTCTACTCTACTACTCTACTCTACTCTACTCTAGTTCACCAAAGAGGAAAACCATGCATGCACTCTACTCTACTCTACTCTACTCTACTCTACTCTACTCTACTCTACTCTACTCTACTCTACTGTACTCTACTCTACTCTACTGTACTCTACTCTACTACTCTACTCTACTCTACTCTACTCTACTCTACTCTAGTTCACCAAAGAGGAAAACCATGCATGCACTCTACTCTACTCTACTCTACTCTACTCTATACTACTCTACTCTACTCTACTGTACTCTACTGTACTCTCTACTGTACTCTACTGCACCATAGTTCAGCAAAGAGGAAAGCCATGCGTGCACTCTACTCTACTACTCTACTCTACTCTACTCTACACTCTACTCTACTCTACTCTACTCTACTCTACTCTACTCTACTCTACTCTACTCTAGTTCACCAAAGAGGAAAGCCATGTGTGCACTCTACTCTACTACTCTACTCTACTGTACTGTACTGTACTGAACTGTACTCTACTCTACTCTACTGTACTCTACTCTACTCTACTCTACTCTACTCTACTACTCTACTCTACAATACTCTAATCTACTCTACTCTACTCTACTCTACTTTTTTCAAATTCAAATTCAAATATGCTTTCACTAGTTTACCCTTGAGTGCTTGGTGTACAATATGCGTGAGTGGCATGCTGGCTGGCCTCGGTCCTAGAATGTTAAAGCGGAGATCATGCGGGATGATCATCCGCTTCCACCCCCATGTGTATGGAGGGATGTAGCTGGATACTCTAGAACTAGTGAAATAGGAGGAGTAGGGGGAGGTGGTGGGACAATCCGGAAGCCTTCGCGCATCACAGGTGGAAGGGAAAGGAGGGGTTTAAATGTCAGCGAAGGCGGGAGCAAGTAATGACAGCTGTCAATCACTCGCGGGTTTCCTCCCGAACCATGTTTATTTATAAACAACATTTCACTAGTTTACCCTTGAGTGCTTGGTGTACAATATGCGTGAGTGGCATGCTGGCTGGCCTCGGTCCTAGAATGTTAAAGCGGAGATCATGCGGGATGATCATCCGCTTCCACCCCAAGAATGCAAGAGACCAACCAGCAATACTGATGCGAGGTCCGTCCGCATCCCAAAAGAGCAAATTGGCTCAGCAGGACGGCGGAGCCGACTGGAGGACCGAGGGCCAAGCTTAAACAAACAAACATAAAAAACAACCGAAATTAACGTTTCAATAACGGGAGGAGAGACGATAGCGATTAGAGCTAAGAAGCGAGTGCTTGATGCGCACGACGGATATCTGCCAGATTGGTTCGTACGTACAGTGCGTAGGCGCCGGAGGACCAGCGACCGAGCGTTTTAATTTGTTGCTCAGATAACCCTTTGGTAGCCGCCGTGGTGGCCGCCCCAATTCTAAAGGAATGGGCCGAATAACGTTCTGGAGAAAACCCAGAATTGGCGCGAGAACCGATTTCAGCAAACACTGAAATGTGTGGCGGGTAACGGGAGTACCGTTATCCGTGACGAACAGTGGGCAGGATGGCGGGGACTGAGATGAGCGGTACGCCAGGTATCGAGACATGTATTGGTGAGGGTTGAGGTCGGAATCCAAATTGAAAATAAATATTGGGTGACCTTTTCTGAACTGGTCCGTTTTGCTTTGTTTGACAAGGAAACGCATGGTGTTTTCGTCAACGTGTTCCAGATCCGCGATGCAAGGGTGTATAGCCGGATTAAATTTGTGGTTAGGACAGGTGAATTCGCCACATCGTAACATTCCGAAAAAAGCCAGAACGAACATGGCAGCGAGAGTGAAATTTGTGTGAAATGACATGAACCCATTGTAGAGGGTGGTGAGACATGCGGCGAGAACCGTGCGCGTAATGGGGAGTCGTAAGTCAGGGCTACAGCGGGGCTTTTGTTTGCGAATGCCCTTGAGTAAAAGCGAGACTCTACTGTCGGAGAATGACTGGCAATCGGAACCGTAAATTAATTTGTGCATGAAATGCACGCCCGACAAATAGGCTTTGATTGTGGCGGGACTGAGTTTTTGGAGCGTAAAGGCGTGCGTAATGAAGGAGGATATTGTGACCGTGTGTCGAAGCTAGGAAAGGGCAGAGAATGTAGTGCGTGGAACTGCTTGAAGCTTGACCAGGCGGTCCAGTATGACTGCATGGTATTGTGAGAAATCGCATTGAGGACTAAATCGGTGGTGGTTTGTTGCAGATAGCTCAATGGGTGATTCACAGGAAGATGGTCTCTGAGAACCTCGGGAGGGGCGTGGGGAGCTCGTCCGCATCTGGCGCCAACGATCTGAATTTCTGGAAATGAAAACGAGAGAGGGAGTCAGCGATTTGGTTGTGGTGGCCTGGAATGTGGGCTGCTCTTATAATGAATTGATAACTGGCCGCGGTCCAGACGAGACGTCTGAGGTATGGAGAGACCGTTAGAGATTTCGTGCGTGTGGTGTTAATGGCATTTACGACTGCCTCGTTGTCGCTATGAATGAGAACGCTCTTAGATCGCCATTCTTTTCCCCAAACTATGGCTGCGAGGACTATCGGGTATAACTCGTACACGGCTGAGGATGGGGCATCCGCGCACCTCTCCAGAAATGCTTGTGGCCAGGTGGAAGCGAACCAGCGCCCATTGTAGTAACCACCGAACCCCACCGAGGGGGCTGCATCGGTGAACAGTTGCAGATCATCTGGGGATAAAACACAGTCGTCGTAAAACATGCATAAACCGTTCCATTCATCTAAAAACAGTTTCCACAACCTGAGGTCTGCGAGACCGTGCGCGTCGATGTGGACGATGCCAGAGAGCGACGGGACGGCTGACGCTGCGGAGAGGAGGTGTGATATGAAAGGGCGACCCTGGGGTATTACGCGCATAGCGAAATTTAGGTGTCCTAACAGAGATAGGAGCGCTTGTTTCGTGCAGGAGGGGGCGTCGAGGAACGAGTCGAGTAACACTGAAATTCTGTCTCGCTTCTCCTTGGGAAGCGCCATGGAAAATTCATCGGTATCCAATGTGATACCGAGGAATTCCAGTCTGGTTGACGGCCCTTCAGTTTTCTCCGGGGAAAGGGGAATTCCCAGTTTGACGAAAACATCGGATAAGGTGGTGATGCCTGCGGCTGGAGGCTGGGACGTGGGGGTAACGACTAAGAAGTCGTCCAATAGATGCACGAGTAATTTGAGGTTGTAGTTGTTTTGGAGAATCCAGCACAGGGATTCAGACAGCGTGTCGAAAATCTTGGGGCTGCTCCGACAGCCAAAGGTGAGACGCACGGCAAAATACAGTTTCCCCCGCCACTTAACGCCGAAGAGGTGCCAGAAGGCTGGGTTCAGGGGCATGACTTTGAACGCAGAGGTGATATCGGCTTTGGCCAGCCAGCTATGAGGGCCGGCCTCCTTTATTAGGCGTACGGCGTCATCTACGGAATGGTAATTTAGCGAAAAATCGTCGAGGGGAATTAAACTGTTGATGCTTGGAACTAGGTTTTCGTGGGGGGCGGACAGATCTATTATCAGCCTCTTTTTACCGGAATATTTGCGTGTGGCGATGCCAATTGGATTCACTCTGTAGACGGGGAACGGGGATTTGTTTAATGGGCCAATCATGAAACCGGATTCTACTTCCTTGCGAAGGAGGGACGTGACTGTGTCTGGGTCGCCCAGGGCCGACTGAAGGTTTTTGCACGAGAATGACTCGGTGGGTAAGGATGCGACGCCAGGGTGGAAACCGTGAGTTAGACCATGGATGAGGTAGTCGCAGAACTCTCTGTTTGGGTGGGATTCTAATTCGGACTGCAATAAAGGCACAACAACGGGAGTAGACAGGTAGTTTCGAGCACGTTTATTAGCGTTGCGCAGGACTGGGCAGATGGTCCTCGCATGAGCCCCCGCGCAATAGGAGCAAACGTGTAGATATCGACAGGTGGAGAGTGAGCACGCGTTTATATTAAACTTTCGGCACACTTCGCGGCCTTTCCAGGAGAGCGAGTTCCCAACATCTTCTATGTTGGCTGCCGTAGAGGACAAGCGACCCGCTGAAGATGTGGGTTTGGAGGCAGTGGTTTTTGACTGGACGAGTGGGCAGTCACCGGAGCCGTGGCTGCGCCCGTTGCATAGAGCGCAGACGGTTGGTTTAACGCCTAAAAACACTCTGCTGTATATTTCCAGATCGAGGGCCCCCCAGTGCGGAATTTGGTTCCATAAAGTAACTCTGGCAGCGGATTTAGCCGAAAATAGCCGGTGGTAGGAGTAAAAGTGGGCGCCCCCGAATGTAGTGGCCAAGCCTGCTATGATTGACAGGTAGCTGTTGAGCTCACCTCGTCTCTTGGGGGAAGGCGGAGCACACGATTTCTGTGTAGTGAGAGAAGGCTACTGTGAATTCGGGGAATGATAGAATTTTAGCGGCGGGGCCTGATGCTTTTAGGGACACCACGACGTCCCCGCAGTCGATATCCCTGGGGGGGCCGGGTGTGGGCAGTGAAGGCAGAAGTGTTGAGAGGTCTATGTCCGCACCTGATAGAATTAGGTTCCTCACGGCGACAGAGACGGGGGGTGGTTCGAGCGAGGCAGCGTGCGGAGGAGGAGGGAGAGGAGTAGCGGTGGACAATGAGTACGACGGCAGGCGGGTGGGCATCGTGGCTGCGGCTGCGCCTGCGTTGAG
>NC_085864.1:56447165-56449534 GCF_034702125.1 Engraulis encrasicolus
TCAGAGAGAGAGACGCCATTATAGGGGAGTTAGAGGGAGGTGCCATCATGGTAAGATCAAAAAGAGTCGCCATCATGGGAAGGTCAGACGTCTTCACAGGAAGATCAGAGAGATATCATAAGGTCAGAGAGATATCATAAAGAGGTCAAAACACACCATCACAGATGTACATCAAGGGTTTCTGTGACATTTCTTTGTTCTGGAACCGTCACAGTGATACATGGTTGAAAATAAAGGGGGGGAGGGTGGTGGTGGGTGGGGTCAATACCGTGAGACATGAACTCCTCAACTCCTCACTTAGGACAGACAACTCCCTGCCTCTCTCCCTCCCCAAGATACAAGTTCATAACAAGCCTTTTGATGCCTCAATTGTAGTGATAACAGCAAACACTCCCACCAAACTCCAGGTGTACGTCAGTTATCACATGCTTATTGAGGAGCACTGTGGAGGAGGAGAGGAGAGAACTGTGTAGAGTAGAGTAGAGTAGAGTAGAGTAGAGTAGAGTAGAGTAGAGTAGAGTAGAGTAGAGTAGAGTAGAGTAGAGTAGAGTAGTAGAGTAGAGTAGAGTAGAGTAGAGTAGAGTAGTAGAGTAGTAGAGTAGAGTAGAGTAGAGTAGAGTAGAGTAGAGTAGAGTAGAGTAGAGTAGAGTAGAGTAGAGTAGTAGAGTAGAGTAGAGTAGAGTAGAGTAGAGTAGAGTAGAGTAGAGTAACGTTATTGATCCCCAGGGGGAAATTCAGGAAATTCTGGAGGAGAGAAGAGAACTCTACTCCTTCTTGAGGAGAACTGTGGAGGAGAGAACTCTACTCCTTCTTGAGGAGCACTGTGGAGGAGAGAACTCTACTCCTTCTTGAGGAGAGAGCTGTGGTGGTGGCTTACTCCAAAGGAGTTTGGCAGCCCCTCAAACCCCAACCCCCCCCCCCCCATCCCACCCAGAGGTGGAAAGAGTACTAAAATATTGTACTCAAGTACAAGTAGGCCTACTGTTACTCTGTTGAAAATGTACTCAAGTACTAGTAAATTTACCAGTCAAAAAATCTACTCAAGTAAAAAGTAAATAATTTAAAATGTACTTCGAGTAAAAATAAAAAGTAACTTTTTAACAATCAGTGTTTTCTGCCTCTAGATGTGCAAGGGGTGCACTGGGTTAGAGGAAGAACAGCTAATGTTGATCTCCTCTGAGTTAAGTGAATCTCCATCGTCAGCCTCCATGTCAGACAGGTCGCACGCGCTAACTCTTTATAAACTAGGCTAGAATTCTAGAAGTTTTTTTGTTTTTTTTTACTCAGTAACGCTTGTGCTGTAAAATGTACAGAAGTACATTACTCGAAAGAAAATGTACTTAAGTACAAGTATAATTACACATTTTAAAAAGTAGTGTAAAAAGTACAAGTACACAAAAAAGCTACTCAATTACAGTAACACGAGTAAAGTAATTAGTTACTTTCCACCCCCCATCCCACCCCACGCCTCTTGGGCTCCCTCTCGACACTCTCCATTCCAAACCACTTTGAGGACACAAAATACACCGAGATGACTCCCAGTGCTAAACAAGCTCAATCTCTCTCTTACACTCTCT
Source organism: Engraulis encrasicolus (assembly GCF_034702125.1). Lineage (NCBI taxonomy): Eukaryota > Metazoa > Chordata > Actinopteri > Clupeiformes > Engraulidae > Engraulis > Engraulis encrasicolus. The sequence goes on from NC_085864.1 coordinate 56,448,743, forward strand.
CTCTCTCTCTCTCTCTCTCTCTCTCTCTCTCTCTCTCTCTCTCCCTCTCTCTCTCTCTCTCTCCCTCTCTCTCTCCCCACCTCTCTCTCCCTCTCTCTCTCTCTCTCTCCCTCTCTCTCTCTCTTACACCCTCCCTCTCTCTCTCTTACACTCTCTCTCCCTCTCTCTCTCTCTCTCTCCCTCTCTCTCTACATCTCTCTCTCTACCTCTCTCTCTCTCTCTACCTCTCTCTCTAACCCTCTCTCTCTCTCTAACCCCCTCTCTCTCTCTCTCTCTCTCTCTCTCTAACCCTCTCTAACCCTCTCTCTCTCTCTCTACCTCTCTCTCTCTACCTCTCTCTCTCTCTCTTACTCACTCTCTCTCTCTCTGTGTACTCACTCTCTCTCTCTCTCTCTCTCTCTCTCTCTCTCTCTCTCTCTCTCTCTCTCTCTCTCTCTCTCTCTCCCCCCCTCTCTCTCTCTCTCTCTCTCTCCCTCTCTCTCTCTCTCCACAACCTTGAGCACATTAAACAAACTGCTTCAGCCACTCCAGCCAGCCAAACAAGACAAAACAGCAAGAGCTGTGTGTGTGTGTGTGTGTGTGTGTGTGTGTGTGTGTGTGTGTGTGTGTGTGTGTGTGTTTACTAAAAAAGTCGCACTCCCGGATGAAGTTCTTGCAGTTTTAATCTACTGGGTTAGCATGGCAGACAGACAGACGTTTCGGTCTTTACCACGCTGAAGAAGGTTTAGGTTTCTAAACATGAACTTTGCTGTTTGCTCGCACCCGAAGACTTTGTAAGAAACAGTGGAAGGA